>NC_061820.1:35548523-35553523 GCF_019202785.1 Penaeus chinensis | reverse complement strand
TATACGTTAATATATTATAATACGTTAATAAAAAAAAATCTTAATAGATCCTGACATCCATAAGCAGAACCTCTTGTGAATGGCGAGCTTTTTTCCCCACTATTTACACGCATGCCGTTTTATTTGCCGCAATCGGATACGGGTAAGCGTTCATTATCCGCTGGGAGGAGTTCAGTCAACCATACGAACAGACACACAAAAACAGAAATTCGCGCGCAAAAACTCTTACGAATATCAGAGACGGTGGCAGTTGTTGTCATTGTTGTCAGGTTTTGGGCAAAGCTTTGACACAAGGACGGAATCGCATGTAGGTCTTGAAGGTTTCCACAACCATAATTAAGTTCATCGCCTTCAATATCATGAATCATATTGCAAATACCGTTAACATATTATCACAATCATAATTAACACACATACCTATCACCAATACCAAAACATTCTCCAGCATGACTATAAAGTACCCCCGCTACTCTGAACCAAAACATCTCAAAAACGCCGCCTCTCTCTCTCTCTCTCTCTCTCTCTCTCTCTCTCTCTCTCTCTCTCTCTCTCTCTCTCTCTCTCTCTCTCTCTCTCTCTCTCTCTCTCTCTCTCTCTCTCTCTCTCCATTACGAAACGGGTACGAACGATCGAGCCACACAATTAAATGCGAAATTAAGGCGTCGAGAAAGAAAAAAAAATATATCAACAACCCATTTGGCTTTAATGACCCTAATTAAACAAGAACAAGGTACCAGGCTCGCATTCACCCAATGACGTGGGAGAGCAGTTAAGGGGGAAACTTCAGCGGTGGTTGAGGGTGGTAATGGGGTGGGGGTGGGGGGGGGGAGTCAGCTGTAACCCATTTAAGACGCTTAAATGTCCGACTGCCCCCCCCCCCCCTGGCCATTAAGAAAATATAATGGATGGAACAGCATGAGAAAATCTACCAATATTGGTCTAAAGAGTGAAAAATGAATGGGACTGTTGTTGATAAATGATGATTGATGGTCAAAATGTGTATTATATGTAGATTGACGAAAGTGAAAGAGGGGAGAGGGGAACAAGAAGGAAAAGGGGAATCAGAAGAAGGGGAAGGGGAAGAGGAGGGGGAAGAGAACGAGAAGAGGGAAATGAAGAGGAAAAGAAAGGGGAGGGGGGAGAGGAAGAGGAAGGAGAGACGAAAAAGGAGGAGAAGGAAAAGGAGGAAAAAGAGAAGGGTTAGGAAAAGAACGGGAAGGGGGGGGGGAGGAGGAAGAAGGAGGAAGGAGGAGAAGGGAGGAGGAGGGAGGAGGAAGGAGGAGGAAGGAGGAGGAAGGAGGAGGAAGGAGGAGGAAGGAGGAGGAGGAGGAGGAGGAGGAGGAGGAGGAAGAGGAGGAGAAGGGGGGGGGGGAAGTTAGTGTGTCCCGTAAATCCGACAATACAATTCTAGCATATTTATGGCGGTGGACAGAGAGGAGAAGGGAGAAGAGGGAAAGGGGAAGAGGGAAGGGGGAAGGGGGAAGGGGGAAGGGGGAAAGGGGAAGAGGGAAGGGGGAAGAGGGAAGAGGGAAGAGGAAAGGGGGAAGAGGGAAGGGGGAAAGGGGAAAGGGGAATTAGGAATGGGGAATTTGGAATGGGGGATGGGGAAGGAGGAAGGGGGAGAGGGGAAGACAGAAGAAGAGGAAAGGGAGAAGAGAGAGGACACAAAAGCTAAAAGCGAACGGGAAAGTGGAGAGAAGAGCGGGAAGAGGGAGGAAGGAAATGAAAAAAAAGAGAAAAGGGAGAAGGGAAACGGAGACAAGAGATAACACAAGCAACGAAAGAAAGAGGGAGCAAGAGAGGGGATGATGAAAACAGTGGAAAAGAGAGAGGCGAGTGAATAGTACCAAGGACAAAGTCAATCCACACGCATTGGTTTTACTGCCTTCGATAAAACCAGGTCACGTGAGCAAGCCTGGGAGTAGGGCGGGTAGGAGGGAAGGGGGTAGGAGGGTAGGGGGTTGGGGGTTGGGGGGTAGGAGGGTTGGGGGGTAGGAGGGTAGGGGGTAAGGGGTTGGGGGGGTGGAGGGGGAGAAGATTCCGTGCATGAACTGGTCACTACCCCTCCCCTCTTCCCTCCCTCCCTCCCTCACCCGACACCTAAACACAAACACGTAAATATATATTTTTTGTTTCTATATAAATTAGGTTTCCGCCATTTCTGATTTTTCCCCATTTCATCGGGTCGAACTGCGTGGGAAATATTTCCTTTGGATTTAAACGCTTATTATTTCCGTCTTGGTGGAAAGGAAGGGGTAGGAGAGGGCATGAGGAAGGGGAGGGGAAGAAGAAAGAGGAAGGGGAGGGGAAGAAGAAAGAGGAAGGGGAGGGGAAGAAGAAAGAGGAAGGGGAGGGGAAGAAGAAAGAGGAAAGGGGGGGAAGGGTGAAGACAGGGAAAGGAGAAGGGTGAGAGGGGAGAGGGGAGAGGGAGCACACACTCCCCTCTCCCTTCCTCCAACGCGACTAAGAGAATGGAGAAAAAAAAAATACATATATATATATAAATATATATATATATATATATATATATATATATAACATAATAAAACACCAAGCTCGAAAAACTAGACGAAGAAAAAAAAAAATATTCACACCCTTTTTTTTCTGTCGACGATTTTTTTTAGATGTTAATTGCATACAGAAGCTAAATTTTTCCCTTCTTTTCTTTGGGCTCGCGGTCATAATGTACCATGACGAGGCCTTTAATATAGTTGGCATCCTCAGTCGGTGGGGGGGGGGGGGGGAGGCTGGAGAAAAGAGGAGGAGGAGGAGGAGGAGGAGGAGGAGGAGGAGGAGGAGGAGGAGGAAGAGGAGAGGGAGGAAGAAGAGGAGGGGGGGAGAGGAGGGGAGGAAGGAGGATGAGGAGGAAGGGAGCGAGGGCAGAAGGGAGGATGAGGAGGAAGTAAGTGGAGTAGGAGGAGGAAGAAGTGAAGGAGGAGGAGGAGGAGGAGGAGGAGGAGGGCAAGAAGGAGGAGGAGGAGGAGGGCAAGAAGGAGGAGGAGGAGGAGGGCAAGAAGGAGGAGGAGGAAGAGGAAGAGGAAGAGGAGGAGGAGGGGAGGAGGAAGGAGGAGGAGGAGGGGAGGAGGAAGGAGGAGGAGGGGAGGAGGGGAGGAGGAAGAAGTGAAGGAGTGGAGGAGGAGGAGGAGGAGGAGGAGGAGGAGGAGGAGGACGACGAGAAGGAGGAGGAGGAGGAGGGCAAGAAGGAGGAGGAGGAGGAGGGCAAGAAGGAGGAGGAGGAGGGCAAGAAGGAGGAGGAGGAAGAGGAAGAGGAAGAGGAGGAGGAGGGGAGGAGGAAGGAGGAGGAGGAGGGGAGGAGGAAGGAGGAGGAGGGGAGGAGGGGAGGAGGAAGAGGAGGAGGAGGGGAGGAGGAAAAGGAGGAGGAGGGGAGGAGGAAAAGGAGGAGGAGGGGAGGAGGACGAGAAGGAGGAGGAGGAAGTTGAGGATGAAGAAGAGCAGGAGAAAAGAAGTGCGAGAAAAAGGAGAAAAAGAGGAAATGATAAAGTAAGAGAGATAAAAGAGAAAAGAGAAGTGGAGAAGAGAGGAGATGGGGCGAGAGAGAAAAACACACCAGAGAGAACCGCGATTCCGCAAAATATAACAATTTTACCGAGAGCGCTAACGAGGGCAGTGGCGGGGGATGGGAGAGGGGGAGGGAGAGGGGGAGGGAGAGGGGGAGGGAGAGGGGGAGGAGGAGGGGAAAGGGGGAGGAAGGGAGAGGGGAAGGGGAGGGGGGGAGTGGAGTGAAGGGGGGGAGTGGAGTGAAGGGGGGGAGTGGAGTGAAGGGGGGGAGTGGAGTGAAGGGGGTAAGTTAGAAGCCCCCCCCACCCCCTACTTCGAATCAAGGTTCAGCCCGTCACTTTCCTCGCTCGCACCTCCGTCAGTCACGGCAAGGGCGTCACGCTGGATCGATTGCCCCCCCCCCCCCCCTCCTTCCTCTTCCCTCTCCCTCGTTAACCCTCCCCATCCTCCCTCTCCCACCCCTTTCTCCATCCCTCTTCCCTCCATACTACCCTCTCCCTCCTTATTCCTTATATCCTACCCTCTCCCTCCCTTCCCCCTCTCCCCCTTCTCTCCCTCCCTTCCTCCCCCCTCCCCCCTCTTTCCCTCCCTTCCCCCTCTCCCTCCCTCTCTCCCTCCCTTCCTCCCCCCTCCCCCCTCTTTCCCTCCCTTCCCCCCCCCTCTTTCCCTCCCTCCCTCTCTCCATCCCTTCCCCCCTTTCCCCCCTCTCTCCCTCCCTTCCCCCCTCTCCCCTTAACAACATACACAGACCGCCCATTACTCTCACGGGAGGACGCCTTCGTGAACGATTTGGGCATCGCGACGGGTTTTATGGGCCTCTGTTGTTGGGGGAAGGGGGAGGGAGGAAGGGGGAGAGGGGGAGGTGGGGAGGGAGGGAGGGGGAGAGGGGGAGGTGGGGAGGGAGGAAGGGGGGAGGTGGGGAGGTGGGGAGGAGGGAGGAAGGGGGGAGGTGGGGAGGTGGGGAGGAGGGGAGTTGGAGGTGGGTCAAGGGGAAGGGAGGGAAGGGAAAGAGGGGGAGGGAGGAAAAGCAAGGGCAAGGACAAGAGAAAGAGAAAGAGAAAGGGAAAGGGAAAGGGGACAAGGAAAAGGGAAAAAGAGAAGGATGGGAAAGAGAGAGAAGGGAAAACAGAAAATGGAAAAGGAAAAAGCGAAAAGAAAATGGAAAAGAGAAAAGGAAAGAGAAAAGACAAAAGAGAAAATGAAAATGGAATATAGAAAAGAGAAAAGAAAAAAAAAGACAAAATGAAAATTGAAATGGGGAAACTAATGAAGGGGGTGTCGTTGGGGGTGCTGGGAAAGGGGGGAGGGGGGGGGATGTGACGCCACTTTTTGTGGGAAAGTCACGGTCGGAAGACAAGGATCTGTTCTGAATTAAGGACTCCGGCGGGGAAAGTGAGAGCGACAGCGAACGAGGCTGTGATGTAGACAGCAGACAGACAGATTCATAACAGACAGACGCTCAAAAATATAGTTATATAAAA
>NC_061820.1:35538523-35546023 GCF_019202785.1 Penaeus chinensis | reverse complement strand
ACTAAATGAGTTTCTCTCCCTTGCTCCCTCTCTCTTTTTCCTTCGCTCTTCTCTCCCTCTCCCTCTCCCTCTCCCTCTCCCTCTCCCTCTCCCTCTCCCTCTCCCTCTCCCTCTCCCTCTCCCTCTCCCTCTCCCTCTACCTCTACCTCTACCTCTACCTCTACCTCTACCTCTACCTCTACCTCTACCTCTACCTCTACCTCTACCTCTACCTCTACCTCTACCTCTACCTCTACCTCTACCTCTACCTCTACCTCTACCTCTACCTCTACCTCTACCTCTACCTCTCCCTCTACCTCTCCCTCTACCTCTCCCTCTCTCTCTCTCAACACGCAACCTCAGCCGCTGCAACAAGATCCAAGACAAAGCTCTCGGGAGACCCGAGTGAGAGCGCGCGCGCGCAGCCCGCCAAGAGCGCGATTGCGTCATCGGCGGCGGCAGAAGACGGGGGGGGGGGGGGGGGGTGACAGAGCAACAAAAGCCGTGTCTTGTAACCTGTTCTCGCGCAAGGAGCCGACGTGCTTTGTGTCTCTTTTATTCACACTTGTACAGTTAAAACTTTTTTTTCTTTTTTGAAGCTGTCTGATACCTGATTAATCACTAATTTAAATGAGTTTAATGAGCACGTAACACGGCTCGGAATAGCTTCAGATCCGTCTTTTCCCCAAGATCATTTCCTTGGCTTGTAGTCAGTCGGTTCTCTTTTTTAACTATCGATGTCTTAATTGTTCGCGTAATCTATTTTTCCGTTTTGTTGTCTCCCTCTCCATTTTCTTATTCCTTACCTAACAACTCCATTAACCCCTACGTTTTCTCTCTTCCTCCTCTCTCTCTTCCTCCTCTCTCTCTTCCTCCTCTCTCTCTTCCTCCTCTCTCTCTTCCTCCTCTCTCTCTTCCTCCTCTCTCTCTTCCTCCTCTCTCTCTTCCTCCTCTCTCTCTTCCTCCTCTCTCTCTTCCTCCTCTCTCTCTTCCTCCTCTCTCTCTTCCTCCTCTCTCTCTTCCTCCTCTCTCTCTTCCTCCTCTCTCTCTTCCTCCTCTCTCTCTTCCTCCTCTCTCTCTTCCTCCTCTCTCTCTTCCTCCTCTCTCTCTTCCTCCTCTCTCTCTTCCTCCTCTCTCTCTTCCTCCTCTCTCTCTTCCTCCTCTCTCTCTTCCTCCTCTCTCTCTTCCTCCTCTCTCTCTTCCTCCTCTCTCTCTTCCTCTCTCTCTTCCTCTCTCTCTTCCTCTCTCTCTTCCTCTCTCTCTTCCTCTCTCTCTTTCTCTCTCTCTTCCTCTCTCTCTTCCTCTCTTCCCCTCTCCTTTCCTCTCTTCCTTTCTTTCTCTTTCCTCTCTTCCTCTCCTTTCCCTTTCGCACTCACAACAAAGTCATCGCCACGTCTTCCCCCTCCTCCCCCTCCTCCCCCCTCCCCCTCCCCCTAATTTTTCCTCCTTTCGCTTTCAATCACACTTTCGCTTTTCCTCTTGTCATTTGTCTCTCTATTTCTGTTCCTTCGATTGCGTTTGCTTGGACTGACTCTCCAGGGCGTGTGAGTGTGGGCGTGTGAGTGTGGGCGTGAGATAGTGGGCGTATGCGTGTGGGCGTGAGAGAGTGGGCGTGAGAGTGTGGGTGTGAGAAAGTGGGCGTGTGAATGGGGGCGTGTGAGTGTGGGCATGTGTGTGGGCGTGTGTGTGGGCGTGTGTGTGGGCGTGAGAAAGTGGTCGTGCGAGTGTGGGCGTGTGAGTGTGGGCGTGTGAGTGTGGGCGTGTGGGTGTGGGCATGAGAGTGTGGGCGTGAGTGTGTGGGCGTGAGTGTGTGGGCGTGAGTGTGTGGGCGTGTGAGTGTGGGCATGTGTGTGGGCGTGTGTGTGGGCGTGAGAAAGTGTCGTGTGAGTGTGGGCGTGTGAGTGTGGGCGTGTGAGTGTGGGCGTGTGAAAGTGGGCGTGAGAGTGTGGGCGTGAGAGTGTGGGCGTGTGGGTGTGGGCATGAGAGTGTGGGCGTGTGGGTGTGGGCGTGAGGGTGTGGGCGTGAGTGTGGGCGTGAGAGAGTGGGCGTGAGAGAGTGGGCGTGAGAGAGTGGGCGTGAGAGAGTGGGCGTGAGAGAGTGGGCGTGAGAGAGTGGGCGTGTGAGTGTGGGCGTGTGAGTGTGGGCGTGTGAGTGTGGGCGTGAGTGTGGGCGTGAGTGTGGGCGTGTGAGTGTGGGCGTGAGTGTGGGCGTGGAGTGTGGGCGTGTGAGTGTGGGCGTGAGAGTGTGGGCGTGAGAGTGTGGGCGTGTGGGTGTGGGTGTGTGGGTGTGGGCGTGTGAGTGTGGGCGTGTGTGTGTGGGCGTGTGCGTAAGAGTGTGGGCGTGAGAGTGCGGGCGTGTGAGTGCGGGCGTGTGAGTGTGGGCGTGTGAGTGTGGGCGTGAGTGTGGGCGTGTGAGTGTGGGCGTGTGAGAGTGGGCGTGAGAGTGTGGGCGTGTGAGTGTGGGCGTGTGAGTGTGGGCGTGAGAGTGTGGGCGTGTGGGTGTGGGCGTGAGCTTGTTAGTCTTTAATAATCAACGTCTATATTATTCTTATTATTGTGATGTGTGTGTATGTGTGTGTGTGTGTGTGTGTGTGTGTATGTGTCTGTGTGTATGTGTCTGTGTGTATGTGTCTGTGTGTATGTGTCTGTGTGTATGTGTCTGTGTGTATGTGTCTGTGTGTATGTGTCTGTGTGTATGTGTCTGTGTGTATGTGTCTGTGTGTATGTGTCTGTGTGTATGTGTCTGTGTGTATGTGTCTGTGTGTATGTGTCTGTGTGTATGTGTCTGTGTGTATGTGTCTGTGTGTATGTGTCTGTGTGTATGTGTCTGTGTGTATGTGTCTGTGTGTATGTGTCTGTGTGTATGTGTCTGTGTGTATGTGTCTGTGTGTATGTGTCTGTGTGTGTGTGTATGTGTGTATGTGTGTGTGTGTATGTGTGTGTGTGTGTGTCTGTGTCTGTGTGTGTGTCTCTCTCGTTGGGTCACTCACCTACTTTCTCCTCGATAATTTGCTAGCACAAGGGAGGGAAGGAGGGAGCACAAGGAGGGAGGGACATAGGGGCGGACACAGACACGCACAGAAATACACACGCATGTATATACAAGCGCACACGCACACACGCACTCCCGAGAGACACGCACTTCTAATGCGCACCCGTAGAAACACGCACTCTCTTTACACACACACACACACATGTATACACACACACACACACACACACACACACACATGTACACACACACACACACACACACAAAACCCTCACCCTCACTCACGACACACACACCTGACAAACACGTCCTCTGCCTTCCCCCTTATCTAAATCTGGCAGTCCACCATGACACCTGCCTAGGATCTCGCAAGCTGTACTTCCAGCCAACACACCTCGCGCCTAACTAAACAAGATAACTATAAACAATAAATAAAAAAGCATAAAAGAGAAAAGGAAACTGGACGCTTAGAAGATGGATTATCTAAATGGATATTTTGAATATTGTATTTTCTTGAAAAAGGATAAAATATTTAACACTGTGTGATAACCTTTCAGTAAACCAAAGGAGGAAAAAATATATATATATATATATATCCTGATTGCACATAATAAAACAATGTTTATCTCTCTACACTCACCAAAGGGACTGCGCGTACCTGTGAACGAAAAAAAGAAAGATTAGTTGACAAATAAACGAGGAAAAAAAAAAAGCTGACAAAAAAAATCGAGAAAAAATATATATAAACAATTTTAAACGCTCAAACATCCTCACCTAGACAACGTAGGCACTTAATATGACCTTATTATTAACACCTTCTCCCTTCCTTCTAAATTCTTGGATGAAAATATTTCTGCCAAAAAATAAACATCGCGAATCTCCTTTTTTTTTTTTTTTTTTTTTTTTTTTTTTTGGGGGGGGGGAATCAAGATCATGTAATATCTTGAATGCCTGTTGTTTTAAAACAGAGAGGGAAGGAGAGGGGAAGAGGGAGGGAGGGAGAAGTGGGAAAGAGGGAGGGAGGGAGGGAGGGAGGGAGGGAGGGAGGGAGGGAGGGAGGGAGGGAGGGATGGAGGGAGGAGAGGGAGTAGAGGGAAAGAGGGGAGAAGGAAAGAGGGGAGTGAGTGAGGGGAGGGAGGGAAAGAGGGAGGGAGGGAAGGAAAGAGGGAGGGAGGGAAGGAAAGAGGGAGGGAGGGAAGGAAAGAGGGAGGGAGGGAAGGAAAGAGGGAGGGAGGGAAAGAGGGAGGGAGGGAAAGAGGGAGGGAAGGATGTACGAAGGAAGGAGGGAGGGAGGAAGGGAGTGTGGAAAGGAGGGGAGGGAGGAAGGGAGTGTGGAAAGGAGGGGAGGGAGGGAGGAAAGGAACAATGAACGAAAAAAGACAGAAGAGAGAAGAGAAAAGAGAGAAAAGAGAGAAAAAAAAAAAAAAAAGCGAGAACAAGACCGAGAGCGAGCGAGCCAAAGCGAGGAGCCGAAATCTGGAAGCCGGGCAGCGAGAGAGCGAGGGAAGGGGGAGGTGAAAAGGCGTCAGGAAAACCCCCCCTTTTGCCGTGATAACCCGAACGAGAAAAAGAACAACCTGCTGAAACGCCCAAGGCTGCCACCAAGAAGTGCCGAGTCACCATTGTGCACTTGATTTGTTATGTTGCCACTTTTTTTTTTTTTCTTCAATTGGGGTTGGGGGGTTGGGGGTCGTGGATGGGGTGGGGGTAGAGGATGGGGTGGGGGGAGGGGTCATAGATGGGGTGGGACTGAGGGGGTGGGGGTGGGCAGGGGAGGGGTCATAGATGGGGTGGGATTGAGGGGATGGGGGGTGGGGGGGGGGAGGCGTAGAGAATGATGCAACACTCGGCAAGAACTACGTGTGCTACATCTTTTAATCACGATTGCAACTTGAGGGAGTTGCACACGATGACGATAACAATACTGCCTATAACAATAACACGAAAAAAAAAAAAAAAAAAAAAGTGATAGTATTATCTTCCTTTATACTGAATAATCTGATAACATCTTTTTCTCCCCCTTATTATTATTATTATTACTATTCCTATTTCCACAGTCGTCGTCACTATACGCATAATCACCACCATTACCGATAACAAACAAAATAATAGGCAATTTATCCACGGGGTTAATTGGCCAGCATATCACTCATCACGAACATCCCCTTCCAATCACAATTAGAAGAATTGGCGCAAGCAAAGATAATTAGAAAAAGGGGGGGAGGGGGAGGGGGGTGAAAGAGAGGAAGCTGGGGAGGGAGGGAGGGAGTTATTACACGCATACATACATGCACACACACATACATACATACATGCACACACACACACATACATACATACATGCACACACACATACATACATACATGCACACACACATACATACATACATGCACACACATACATACATACATGCACACACACATACATACATACATGCACACACACATACATACATACATGCACACACACACACATACATACATACATGCACACACACACATACATACATACATGCACACACACATACATACATACATGCACACACACATACATACATACATGCACACACACATACATACATACATGCACACACACATACATACATACATGCACACACACATACATACATACATGCACACACACATACATACATACATGCACACACACATACATACATACATGCACACACACATACATACATACATGCACACACACATACATACATACATGCACACACACATACATACATACATGCACACACACATACATACATACATGCACACACACACACATACATACATACATGCACACACACATACATACATACATGCACACACACATACATACATACATGCACACACACATACATACATACATGCACACACACATACATACATACATGCACACACACATACATACATACATGCACACACATACATATATATATATATATACATGTACACAAACACGCACATATATAGGGGGGTAATGGGGGAGGGAAGGAGGGAGGGGGTAATGGGGGAGGGGAGGAGGTAATGGGGGAGGGGAGGAGGGAGGGGGTAATGGGGGAGGGGAGGAGGTAATGGGGGAGGGGAGGAGGGAGGGGGTAATGGAGGGAAGGAGGGAGGGAGTAATGGGGGAGGGAAGGAGAGAGGGGCTAATGGGGGAGGGAGGGGGTAATGAGGGTAATGGGGGAGGGAAGGAAGGAGGGGGAAATGGGGGGGATGGAGGGGGTGATGTGGGAAGGAGGGGCTAATAAGGAGGGAAAGGGAGGTAGGGGGTAACAGGAAAGGAGGGAGAGGGGTAAATGGGGGGGAAGAGGAGGTAAATGAAGGCATAATAAGAGAGAAGGAGGGAAGAAGGGAAGGATTTGCTGGAAAAGAGAAAGATAAAAAGGAACTGGAAAGGCCAGGGGAAGAGAAAGAGTAGAAAGAAAAGAGGAAGGAAGGATGTTGGAGGAGGAGAGGGAGTGAAGGGGAGGAGGGTAAGGAAAGGAAGAATTGGGGGAGGGTTCAAGGAGTGAGGGAGGGAGGGAGGGAGGGGGGGCGGAGGAGGGTAGGCGGTGAGAGATCAAGGAATGCAGCTTGCCTTCTCGATACATCACCAGGTCACTTAAATTTAGCCGTGAGCCTTCTTAATCTCAAAAAAAGAAAAAAAAAAAAAAAAAGAAAAAAAAAAAAAACAGACATGTATCAACATCTTTCACTCCCCCCCCCCCCTCTCCACTCCCCCAGCCTCCCTCCTTCAAATTATCTAGCTTTAGATCCTGTTAGTGGAGGGGGGAGGGGGGAAGGGGAAAGGGGAGGGAAGATGTAGGTAACTAGTCTTGACAAATCCCAAGAAAAATGCTATATTTATGTTTTCTATTTTATTTTACTTTTACTTTTGTATTTGTTTTCTTTTTCTTTTTTTTTGAAACCTGCAGTCCGTGTCTGTTTTTTCTTCCCTCTCGTCTTCCTTACTCTTTTTCTCTCTTCCTCTTTCTCTTTCCTCTTCTCTCTCTATCTCCCTATCCCTCTCCTAACTCTCACTCTATCAATTTACTCAGCCCTTCGCCATCGCCCACACCACCGCATCGCCCCCGCCATAAGCAGCAGAAATAAATCTAACCTCTATCCTCCGTCACCATCAACGTCCGAACACTCTTCTCGTTTTCTTTATGGTGTCCGCGAACGCATGCAAGCCACGCCCACTTGCGTTCGAAAGCGTGCAATCTTAATTATAAACAATGCTAGACAACGTAAAATGATTAGAGAGTTAACTGATAAACGTATTACTATAAAGATAATAGAATCAACCTTCCACTGGAGATCAAGACTATATAACGTGAATAACTGCAATAATATCGATCGATAATCAACAATAAAAAACAAACCATACTGATAGTCACAATAACAATACAATCAACAGCAACAGTCAGATAAACAGAAGCACGAACCCAAAAGTAACGGCAAAGGGAGCGAAACAGAAAACCATATTATCACAAACAGAAAAAAATAATCAAGCAAGGTGTGACGACGGCGAAGGAG
>NC_061820.1:35523523-35533523 GCF_019202785.1 Penaeus chinensis | reverse complement strand
CATGTCCGGGGCTCCAGCTGCCCTCGCGGTCGGGCCGGTGCCAAGCTTGGGGCGGCCTCTGCCCAGGGCGACTTCGGCTTGCGCGCGTGCGGTGCTTGTCTGTATGGGGTGTGTCTGCATGCTTGTTTTTTTTGTTTTTTTTTTTTTCTCTCTCTCTCTCCCCCCACCCTTCTTTCTTCTCTTCTTCCTCCTTTTTACTCCACTTTGCTATCCCGCTCTCTTTCTTTCTTTTCCCCATCTCCCTCTCCCTCCCTACCTCTCAGCTTTTTCCCTTCCCCCTCTCTTTCCCTCCCCTTTATCCTCCTTTTCCCTCTCTCTCTCTCTCTCTCTCTCACCACTATTCCTCCTTTTCCTCTCTCTCTCTCTCTCACCACTATTCCTCCTTTTCCCTCTCTCTCTCTCTCTCACCACTTTTCCTCCTTTCCCCTCTCTCTTCTCCCCTTTATCCCTCTTTCCCCTCTCCCTCTCCCGCCATCCCTCTCCCCCATCTCCCTCCCTCGCCCCTGTTCCCTCCTCCCTCCCCCGTGCTCGCCTTCCCTCGCCCTCAACTGGGTCACGGTAATTATCAATAACTGCAGGAAATACGAAGAGAAAATCGCCTACGAAGAAGCCGCAAACACAGCAACAAGCTCTGCCGTCAAGACCCACAAGGTTGGTAATCACACGGCATTATCACGCAATTATGGCCTTACTGGTATGCGCCTTTAATGATCGCACGGCCTTAGCACCAGCACTTGACGCAATTCAAAATGTTCTTAAAAAGGTATGAACATTTTGCTGAACACAAACAAGTTGGTTACAAGGAGAGGCAGCTGGTACTTTGTCACAGCTGGTTTCTCTCGCAGATGGTCCAGACTAAATAAATGCCCGGAGGCTTCGCGAAGTCGAGGCTCTGGCCCAGTTACAGTGTCACAGATTTTTTTCCCCCTTGCGATTCCCCTCGTTAACATTAAACGAACGCTGTGTTGTGGAATAAAAATTATTGGGGATAGGTAGGAGTGCAAAGACATGGGAGGGAGGGAGGGAGGGAGAGGGGAAGAGGAAAGGAAGGAGGGAGGGAGGGAGGGGGGGGGGGAGAGGAAAGGAAGGAGGGAGGGAGGGAGGGAGGGGGGGGGAGGAGAGGGAGGAGGGAGGGGAGGGAGGGAGGGGAAGTGAGGAGGGTGAGAGAGGGGAGGGGGAGGGGGGAGGGAGTGAGTGAGTGAGGGAGTGAGGGAGAGGGAGAGGGAGAGGAAAGGGAGAGGGAGAGAGAGGGAGAGAGAGAGAGGGAGAGTGAGAGAGGGAGAGAGAGAGGGAGAGGAGAGAGGGGAGAGAGAGAGGGAGAGAGAGGGGGAGAGGAGAGGGGGGGAAGAGAGAGAGGGGGAGGAGAGGAGAGGGGGAGAGGAGAGAGGGAAGGGAGAGAGGGGGAGGGAGAGGGGGGGGGAGAGAGGGGGGAGGGAGAGGAGGGGAGAGGAGGAGAGAGGGAGGAGAGAGAAGGGAGAGAGAGAGAGGGGAGAGAGAGAGAGAGAGGGAGAGAGAAGGGAGAGAGAGAGAGGAGGAGAGAAGAGAGGGGAGAGAGAGAGGGGAGGGAGAGAGGGGGAGAGAGAGAGGGAGGGGAGAGAGGGGGGAAGGGAGAGGGAGGGGAGAGGGAGGGAGAGGGGGGAGAGAGAGGGAGAGGGAGGGAGAGGAGGGGAGAGGGAGAGAGAGGGAGGGAGAGGGGGGAGAGGGGGAGAGAGGGGGAGAGGGGAGAGAGAGGAGGAGAGAGAGGGGGGAGAGGGGGAGAGAGAGGGAGGAGGGGGAGAGAGGGAGAGAGGGGGAGAGAGGGGAAAGAGGGGAGAGGAGGGAGAGAGGGGGAGAGAGGGGGAGAGAGAGGGAGAGAGGGGGAGGGGAGAGAGGGGAGAGAGGGGGAGAGAGGAGGGAGAGAGAGGGAGAGAGGGGGAGAGAGAGGGGAGAGAGGGGGAGAGAGGGAGAGAGGGGGAGAGAGGGAGGAGAGGGAGAGAGGGGGAGAGAGGGGGAGAGGAGGGGGAGAGAGGGAGAGAGAGGGGAGAGAGGGAGGGAGAGAGAGGGAGAGAGGGGAGAGAGGGAGGAGGGAGAAGGGGGAGAAGGGGAGAGAGAGAGGGAGAGAGGGGGAGAGAGGGGAGAGAGGGAGAGAGGGGAGAGAGGGGAGAGAGGAGAGAGAGAGGGAGAGAGAGGGAGAGAGGGGGAGAGAGGGGGAGAGAGGGGGAGAGAGGAAATTTATATCTCCATCAAACCAACTATCCATCTATCTACATACACACGTGCACACTTGCTATTCATAACAGGCCAGATATAAAAACATTTTCTCTCGTATTTTGCCTCAAGCTGCCACAGTTCCCCCCACTCCCCACTCCCTCCCTCCCCCCTCCCCCCTTTCCCTACTTACCCCCATCTCCCACCTTCCCTTGCCTCTCCGTCCCCCTTCCTCCCCCCCCCACCCCCCATCGTAATCATCTATCCCTTTCCTCGTTTTCTCCTTTCCTTGCCTCTCCCTTCCCTTCTCACCTCTTCCATCCTTCCACCTCCCCTTGCTTCTCCCATTTTCGTTCTCCTCCCTCCCTCCCTCCCATTCCATCCCCTTCTTATCTCTTCCCCTTCATTCTCTCCCCCTCCCTCCCTTCCCCCTCATTCCCCCCCTCCCTCCCTTCCCGCTCATTCTCTCACCCCCCTCCCTCCCTTCCCCCTCATTCTCTCACCCCCCTCCCTCCCTTCCCCTTCATTCTCCCCCCCCTCCCTCCCCAACGTCCCCCTCGCCTTCCCAACCCCCTTTCCCCCCCCCATTATCTCCCCCTTTCCCCCTCTCCTCAACCCCGTCTTTCTGAAGCGTCGCTGCGTGGATCAGGATTCCCACGGCGCTTTCATCTTATCGCGGCGAAGATTTCTGAAGACAGTCTGTTTGCGACGATTGATTGAGGGGGGCAAGGGGAGGGGGGAGGGGGGGGAGAGGGAAAGGGGTAAGGGGAGGGGGGGGAGAGGGAAAGGGGTAAGGGGAGGGGGGAGAGGGAAAGGGGTAAGGGGAGGGGGGAGAGGGAAAGGGGTAAGGGGAGAGAAGAGAGGGGGGAGAGAAGAGAGGGGGGAGGGAATAGGGGGGAGGGAATAGGGGGGAGGGGGAGGGGGGAGGGGGAGGGGGGAGAGGGAGGGAAGAGGAGGAAGGAGGAGGAAGAGGAGGAAGAAGGAGGAGGAAGAGGAGGAAGGAGGAGGAAGAGGAGGAAGGAGGAAGAAGAGGAAGGAGGAAGAAGAGGAAGGAGGAAGAAGAGGAAGGAGGAGGAAGAGGAGGAAGGAGGAGGAAGAGGAGGAAGAGGAGGAAGAAGAGGAGGAGGAAGAGGAGGAAGGAGAAGGAAGAGGAGGAAGACGACGTCGAGGACGAAGGAGAGGGAAGGGGCGTAGGGAAGAGGGGAGAGCGAGAGGGCGAAGAGTAGAAGGGAGAGAGGGGGGAGAGGAAGGATTGAAAGAAGGGGAAAGGGCGGGGAATGCTGGGGGAGGGAGGGGGGCAGGATATCAAACAAACCACATCCTTTTGTGTTTTATTGAGATTCCCTCGCCTGGGGAACACCTTGCTCCCGCGGAACATGAGAGGAATGGCGAGCTTATAATATTGTGTGTGTGTGTGTGTGTGTGTGTGTGTGTGCGTGTGTGTGTGTGTGTGCGTGTGTGTGTGCGTGTGTGCGCGTGTGTGTGTGTGTGTGCGTGTGTGTGCGTGTGTGTGCTTGTGTGTGCGTGTGTGCGCGTGTGTGTGCGTGTGTGCGTGTGTGTGCGTGTGTGCGCGTGTGTGTGCTTGTGTGTGCTTGTGTGTGCGTGTGTGCGCGTGTGTGTGCGTGTGTGCGTGTGTGTGCGTGTGTGTGCGTGTGTGCGCGTGTGTGTGCGTGTGTGCGCGTGTGTGTGCGTGTGTGTGCGTGTGTGTGCGTGTGTGTGCGTGTGTGTGCGTGTGTGTGCGTGTGTGTGCGTGTGTGTGCGAGTGTGTGCGAGTGTGTGCGTGTGTGTGCGTGTATATGTGTATGTGTATGTGTATGTGCGCGTGGATGTGTATGTGTATGTGTATGTGCGCGTATATGTGTATGTGTATGTGTATGTGCGCGTGTATGTGTATGTGTATGTGTATGTGCGCGTGTATGTGTATGTGCGCGTGTATGTGTATGTGTATGTGCGCGTGTATGTGTATGTGTATGTGCGCGTGTATGTGTATGTGTATGTGTATGTGTATATGTATGTGTATGTGCGCGTATATGTGTATGTGTATGTGTATGTGCGCGTGTATGTGTATGTGCGCGTGTATGTGTATGTGTATGTGCGCGTGTATGTGTATGTGCATGTGTATGTGTATGTGCATTTGTATGTGGGTGGGTGCGTGCGTGTGTATTTGTTAAGTTGTAGATGGACGAATACCGAAAAGCCACCTACTGAATGGAAACTCCGTAAATCAAACAACGACCCGAAGAACAATTTACATGCCAGACAGGAACTGTACACGTGTTCAAGTTTCCAAATATCCTGCCCTCTCCCTCTCGCCATCTACCTTTACCTTTTAGTTTTTCTCTCTTATCGCGTTAAGAGAAAATCATGTAAAAAAAAAAATCAAGCTATCACCATTTTCACCATTTCCTATCACCATACCCCCCCCCCTCCCCCTCCTCCTTTCCTTCCTTCCTACGTAATCTTCCCCTGGCTATCGCTAAGGGTATCGGCCCCTTACACCCCTCCGTTCAATCAACTGGACTTTCTCTCTCTCCTAAGTGCCTTTGATCATGCACAGGGACACCGCTGCAAACTGCCCATTTTGCTTCCAAGAAACACCCATTCATGCAACAAGCAGTTCATCGCAAGCAACTAATTCAAGATCTGCCGAGCGACCCATGCAAGAACCACCAATCCACACCCACAAGAAAAGAGACAAAAATGTATTTTGCCTTTACGTAACATGGATAGGAGGTTCATCCTAAAGTTACTGCAATAGAAATCATAATCAATACGATGGCAACAGAGAAATATATATTATTATTATTATTGTTATTATGTGTGTGTGTGTGTGTGTGTGTGTGTGTGTGTGTGTGTGTGTGTAAAACTCAACAAAGCAATAACAATAACAACAATAACAGGAGATGCCGGGGGAAAGCGCTTGATAACACTGATGCTTGCAAACAATTAGCAGGCTGTCATTACCATTGTCAGTGAGACAACAATATATCAATAACGACAACATTACGAAGAACGAGAATACAAAGAGGAAAAATATAAAAAACAGCACATGAGTTAGAGAAGAGAAGTGATGGGGAGAGGAAGATGGGAAGGCAGAAAGGAAGGAGAGGAAGGAAAGAAGGAAAATGGAGTGGAGGAAGAGAGAGAAAAAAAAATGGGGAAAGGGAAAGCGATGATCGAGAAACGGAAGGAGGGTGGAGTAAAAAAAAAGTGTGAAAATAGAGGTAGGAGTAGAACAAGAGGAATGGGGAGAGGAATAAAGAAGGGGGTGGGAAAGAGTGAAGAAAGGAGGAGCAAGGGACAGAAATGAGGAAGAAGGAATGGAAATAAAGGAGGAAGAACGCAAGGAATGGAAAAAATTAGGAAAGAGGGACGAAGAACAGAAATGAGGAAGGAAGGAATAAAAAAAAAAAAAAAAGGAGGAAAAACAGAAATGAAGGAAGAACGGGACCAGAAATGAGGAGAGAAGGAATAAAAAACAGGAGGAAGAACAGAAATGAAGGAAGGGCGGAGGACCAGAAATGAGGAATGAATAAAAAAAAAAAAAAAAAAGGAATGATACAAGCGCCTATGAGAAAAGACCAAGGGCGGCGATATGGCTATTAGCGAGCTCTTAACCACACCGCTTAATTGAGCGAGAGTGAAGTATGTTGGGGTGGTTGGCGTGGGGGGGGGGGGGTAATTAGTCTCATATTTAACTGAACGACGGTAAGAGCGCCATAAATAGCTAATTTCATCGTCGCGTGTGCTTTTAGCCGCCGGAAAAGAGTCATGAAACTCTCATGGCGGTGATATTAATATTCAAAAACTGTACGAATAAAGGAAATATGTCTTAATTTGTTCCTTAATGAATTATAATTAGTTTCTTTGTTCTTGCATTTACATCATTCTTAGTACAAAGAAATCCAATGCACAACCACTCAAGAACTGGATGTGAGGAGCTCTTCTGTATATGGCAAAATACGCACAGAAATAATAATAACGATAATGATAAAGAAATGATTTGTTATGATAATTGTGATAATGATAATACTGACAATAAAAATATAATCATTATCATTATTCATGATCATAATAACAATAATTATCATAATTATATGGAAAAAAAATACGCGAGAAAACTATTACTGTTGCTAATGTGCAACAACAGCCACAGCAACAAAAACAGCAGCACCAGAAACAACAACAACAGCAAGAACAACAAAAAGAGACAGGGGAGCCTTGCAAGCACCTGCCCCTTTGGTGCAACATGCCCGCAGTGCCCAAGTTCGCCCCGTTGGCACTAAATCAGCTGACGAAGAGATGCATCAGCGGGTCTCAAAACAGCCAATCGTGATGAGACAGAGCCCTCCGAACCGGTTGTTTTTGAGCTGGTAGTATTCGTGGCGGTATTGTCGTCGCTGCTAGTAGTGTTTGTGCTACTAGCGGTTGTACTCTCTTAGCGTTGCTAGTATTAGTATTAGTAGCGGTTGTACTATTATCGTTGCTAGTACTAGTATTATTAGTGGTTGTACTATTATCGTTGCTAGTATTAGTATTAGTAGTGGTTGTACTATCATCGCTATCAGTTGTATTAGTATCATTTGGGGTTGTACTGTATCGTTGTTGTTAGTATTAATATCATTAGCGGTGCTATTATCGCTATAACTAGTATTACCAACAATATTGGTTGTATTATTATCGTCATCATTGATCTGTTTATCAAAACAATAATGGCGATCGACTTGCTTTTGCGTTCATACCAATTTTCATTATAATCATCATCATCGTCGTCATTGTTAGTCTTTATCAAATGATCAAGAGCGACATGTTTGCAGGTTTCCTTTGCCAATGTATTCATCATAATCACCGGATCAACACCATCATAATAACCACAATTATCACCCTTTCCAGCGTAACCCTGTGTCAGTTTATTGGTCACTTCTATCATCAGGATTGTTACCATCACCACCACCATGCCTGTCACTCCGTCATCACTGCCATCACTATTTTCACAAGCAATTCTAATCTTGTCCAGCGCAGGTCTTGTGTGTTCTCTGGAAACAATACAATCTTGTTGGGAAAAAAGTTATTTCTATTTAAGAAAAAAAAAAAAATAAAAGAGACTTTTGGAACGAATCGCAGTCGATAGACATTACAAGAATGCATATGCGTATATATATGTTATTTTAAGTGTTGGGTATATTGCAAAATATTGACTATCATGCACACGCAACCATAAAGTTAAATACAAAACTGCAAAATTTGTATTCACACACGCAGTATGAAATACAGACGTACACGTAAAATGATCACTAAAACAAAGAGAGAAAGAGAGTCAAGCCAAGCAGGCGATCAGAAAGGAAGAGACATGCGAGAAAAAGAATGAGAAAGAAAAAACAACAGAAAAGGAGAAGAAATAGTAAAAAGACATTCGATATCTAGACAAAGAGCAATCCAAAATTTACAAGAGACAGAAGAATTTAGAGGAAAGTAAAAAGATGGAAGTGGAAAGAGACAAAAAGTAGACAGGATAAAAAAAATCAATAAATGACATTATAATTGAATTATAATTGGTCACCAAAAAGGATAATATAATAGGAAAGGTAATATCACTTCTAACAATAATGAAAACAATCGCATCAATAGCCTGATAAAATAGTGATAGTGTCCTTAACAAATGTTTACAAGAAAGAGAAAACATGTTTGTTGTTAGCATGTTTTGGAAACGCAGATAGTGACACGAAAGATAATCTTGACCTTAAAAATGATAAAATAAATGACGCGCAGTAGGAATGGAGAAAGCAAAAAGAAGGAAGAAATGAATAACAAAGGAAGAGGACAAAGAGAGAGAAATTTCAAAAGAAAAACAAATAAAGGAAACATATCAAACAAGAATCTAGAAGCAACGAATCAGACGCGACAAGGACTTCAAAGCAACAGCAAGCAAACAAGCAAGCAAGAGCAAGCAAACAAGCAAGCAAGCAACGGCCGTCCCAACCCGTCCAGCTGCCTTCGCCCCCCGCCCCCCCTCCCCCTCGCCATCCCAGAGCGGCGGCGCAAGTAGGTGGGTGAAAGGATCGGCTCGTGGCTAAGGTAAGCAGCTCGCCGGGTAGGTCAGCCACGTCAAGTTCCTCTAGACCTCTCCTGTTGCCCTCCTACCCACCCCCTTCCTCTCGTACCCCCCTCCTCTCGTATCCCCCCTTCCTCTCGTACCCCCCTTCCTCTCGTACCCCCCTTCCTCTCGTACCCCCCTTTCTCTCGTACCCCCCTTCCTCTCGTACCCCCCTTCCTCTCGTACCCCCCTTCCTCTCGTACCCCCTTTCCTCTCGTACCCTCCCCTCCTCTCGAACACCCACCCTCCCCTTGTGCGCTCGCCCTCCCCCCCACCCCCCCTTCTCTGTGGTCAGGTCAAGAAGCTGCCAACGACACTGACAACATTGGCAGCGTTAGTGGTACAACCGTTTCTCCTTCTCCTTCTCCTCGCCGCGTCGCCTTACCTTGCCAGCAACCCCACTCTCTCGGGACTCCATTCCGAGCGGCGACATTCTTGCCTGCGACTGAAGGCGCGCGAATGTATGTCTGCTGGGTGTATCTTGAGGGGGTAGGGAGGGGGGGCATCACAAAGGAGTCCATGCTTGGGCTATTTATCAAACGTAAATGATGAATATTTCTCAATTACGAGATATGGTCCTATTGTGTCTTTTTTTCATTGAAGGTAAATTATCAGTATCTGTCTGAGCGACATGATGCTTGGCAGTCTGTTATCAATCGTATATCATAAATATTCATCTTCTCTTCGTCAGGGCGTGCCTTTGGCGATGTCATGCAAGTGACGTCCTCTGTGCAAAGGCGCGTGGGACGTCCGCATGACAGTGCATTCATCGCAGGTGTCAGAGGACGTCACTGAGTGTCAGAGGCATGACATCCCACGCCCCCATGAGCATGCACGCCGCTGCAGCTCACGCGAGAGCATGCCAGTCCGTCTGCCCCGCTATGCAAATCAGAGGGGTCGCTCTCCCGCAGAAGGGCGAAGACCAGGCCCTTTCCCGGAGCGGGCTGGGCGGCGCACGTGGCCGGAGAGGGGGCCTGGTGTCTGTGGGAAGGCACGGGAGGCCTCAATGTATGCGAGCACCTTTTGATGCGGTTCGTTGCCCCCTGGAAGAAGAGGGTTAAAGGCCCCCTTCTAAAGGAACTATCTTTCACCTGTTCCGTCCCGTCTCGAGGCATAGATTTCCGTGTGTACAGATGCACCGTTATCCATTCCCAATGGAGCCGAGTTCTAAGGGCCGATGCACAGGTGTTTCGACAGGTGTGCGTCGATAGCGCAAGTCGTTTATTCATACCAATGAGTAATTATATCATCTGGCCGATTTTCGGATGAAAAGGTCGCTGACCCTCATCGTTTAAAAGGACAGCGGCGACACGGAAAACGCTCCACAATGGATGATGCAGAATGAGCGTGGTTACGAAGTGCGTGTGCTGGCGGGTGAGAACGGTGGCAAGGACGGGCCAAGGAAGCGGGGACGGAACGTGCTAACAGTACTGGGCAATACAAGATAAATCAATCCATAAATCACGCAGGAATGTCGCTTCCACCAAACACTGTGCGTCTTGGCACTTCCATCCTAATAGATCACCCACTTGCACACCGAGTATTGTTGCCAAAAGGACAGTCCACGAGCGGGTCAGCAATCTGCTCAAGGAAAGCACGACAGTCAACCTCTATCACGGGTTTTATTCGGGCACGTCTTGCTCGTTACTCGCGAGTAGGCCCCTTAACCAGGCGGATATTTACTCAAGGCGCTCGCAAAGCACAAAGACTAGCGTCACC
>NC_061820.1:35517837-35520923 GCF_019202785.1 Penaeus chinensis | reverse complement strand
TCACGTGTAAAAGGACTTGTATGCAGATGTGTGAGCTAAGATAGTATAGTGTTTTTATGTTGTTGCTTTCGGTTTGTTTTGCGTGTCCAGCTGGGCGAAAGTGATAAGTCGTGATGTTTCGAATCAACCAAGGATTCGGACGAAGCAAGTTACATTTAGTTTGATTTTTGTGAATTGAAAACTTCACGATCTATTTATTCTGTTATTGTTATGATTCTGTTCTATTTTATCTACTTACACCCCGTTACTCTGTATTTGTGTTGACAAGTTGCGGTATAACATCATACAATGCGGCGGACTCGAATTTTACGACAAATATAATTCATATTTTACTAAAATTTGGATAAATGTCCAAGGACAGGTAATTCTTGCTAAGTTCTATTGAATTTACCCTTTAAAAGAGCACGCTCAACACCCAGACTTACTAACTGAAAGACATAACCGATTCTCTCCACGGTATATCTTCGCCCTGGTAGCTTATCGCATCAGAAGGTATGATGTTCATTATCTTCAGCGTGTGTTGTACAGCGCAAGTCACAGCGTGTGAGCTACAAACGCTGGCTGCAGGCATATGACTTTTACAATCATCTGCTGAAAGCCCTATAAACTACTCCGCATTACCGTGTTGTTTTTAAACGAACAGTAGCGGGAGAAAGTGAATTGATTCCCATCTGTTTAAACAACAATCGCTCATGCGAAATCTATTACCGTGCATTAGCCTCGCGGCCAGCTAGGAACCTATCTTGAGACATAACGATGGAGACATGGAAGTGTTTTGGTAATCTGCTAAGGCAACATCTACTCTGCGCTTGACGTCACAAAGCTGATACCAGCTGACAGCGGGCAGGCAAGTCTTAGGGATTAAGCCTCTGGGCACTGAGGGCACTGAGGCACCGCAGCCACTAGCACCGTCATGCCTCCCTCCCCCCCCCCCCCCCTCCAGCCCCACTCCAGGGAACTCCTATGATTACTGGCACTCGGCGATAGGAGCGCAGAAGTGCCACGAGAACGTTTCTGAAGTGTGAAGTGGGAAAGTTTAAAGTGATGCTCGTTCTGGTGTCATAGGCATGGCACTGGGTACGCCGAGTGGCCCCGTGGTGTATGGCATTATGTAGATCCGAGTATGAGACGGCATTGTTCGTGCAGTTTATGAGGTATGGCGCTTATGTAGGAGTGTTGCCTTAGTATAGTGTTTGTTTTGAAGTTAGATTAAGCAGAAGTCTATTACGCAGTTGTGTTAGAAATAATGTATATGATATATATATAGTTAGATAGCAGTCTGCAAGGTCAGCATGAAATAAATTACTCTGAGTTGCTGACTGTCGTGAAAAACGCAAACATAATAAATAGGCAAACATTAACATATATATTGCGCATAGGTATAGAGTATTCTCTCTCTCTCTCTCTCTCTCTCTCTCTCTCTCGCTCTCTCTCTCTCTCTCTCTCTCTCTCTCTCTCTCTCTCTCTCTCTCTCTCTCTCTCTCTCGCTCTCTCTCTCTCTCACTCTCTCTCTCTCTCTCTCTCTTTCTCTCTCTTTTCTCTCTTTCTTTCTCTCTCTCTCTCTCTCTCTCTCTCTCGCTCTCGCTCTCACACTCTCTCTCTCTCTCTCTCTCTCTCTCTCTCTCTCTCTCTCTCTCTCTCTTTCTCTCTCTTCTCTCTCTCTCTCTCTCTCTCTCTCTCTCTCTCTCTCTCTCTCTCTCTCTCTCTCTCTCTCTTTTTTTTTTCTCTTTCTCTCTCTCTCTCTCTCTCTCTCTCTCTCTCTCTCTCTGTATGTGTGTGTGTGTGTGTGTGTGTGTGTGTGTGTGTGTGTGTGCGTGTGTATGTGTGTGTGTGTGTGTGTGTGTGTGTGTGTGTGTGTGTGTGTGTGTGTGTGTGTGTGTGTGTGTGTGCGTCTGGTAGGATCTCCACCCAGGCAATAATGAGAACAAATTGATCCTACTTTATCGTCATGAGATAATCGATTTCGCGAGTAGCATTCAGGGTGCTGCATGTCATCCATATCAAAACGAATGTTTACAATATGAATTGCTTGTAGAAATTACACACATATTGATACCCACATACGTAGAGAAGCACACACACTGATATCCACAAACGCATTTACACACATACATCGATCCTTATAAAGGCACACACACACACACACACACACACACACACACACACACACATACACATAATCACAATAAACACACACATACAAACACACACACACCAAAATAAAAACGGACACATCCACGCGTACATGTTAGTAAACATATACAGTATCAGTCAGGAATATTTGCGACCCGGGGAAGCGCCTTGCCTTCAGGACATGTGTGGAAAGGACACTCCATCACTAACCCCCCCTCCCCCTCCCCCCCCATTGGCCGCGGTGATGTAAGACCCACGGGGGGAAGCTATAAGGATTTTTACGCCTAGAAGTGTAGGCCTATAAGGGAGTAGTCACTTCCTTATACTGTGGGAGGTTGTGTAGTGTGTAAAGCTTAATGGAAGCTTGATACATGACGTCACATCGCTCCTGAACGATCGCAAATCGCTTCTCTTTTGTTTCTCGTTCCACTTTTCGTAACTTTTAACCTTACTTTCGATTCACCTTTACGTTTATTCATTAATCTATTATTTTTTTTTTCAAGTTTTCGTTCGCTCTTTTTATTTCTCCCATCCGTCGGCTTTGCTATCTGCATCCTGTCTGGTGAGTCTGCCTCTTCTTCGTATCGGTTTCCTTAGCACACAGCCTGTCTCGAGCATCTGTTTGGGTGTTGGGTGTCAGTCCGAGCGGCGGGGAGGGGGGGGAGGGGAGGGGTTGTCAGAGTACATAACATAAAACAATATTTGTGATAATTATGATGCATTTGATGATTATGATATTAGTGATAGTTGTAACAGTGCTATTACTATTGTTACTACTACTACTGTGACTACTACTACTGCTACTACAACAACAACAACAACAACAGCAACAACAACAACAACTACTACTTTTACTACTATTACTACGTTGATTATGATGATAATATTGATAAAACCAACAATTATGATAATAATCACAACTAATGACTAATAATAGATAATAATTATGATGA
>NC_061820.1:35507837-35510337 GCF_019202785.1 Penaeus chinensis | reverse complement strand
GGTCGCCGAAATTTCACATGAATAATTATGTGATGAAACGTAACTTACGAATGATATTAAGGATCGTAATAATTTAGAGGAGGAAGATGCAAAGACTAATTCTTTTTTCTGGTGAATATATTTTCTCTTTATCTTAAACTTTTAATACCGCATTCCTTTCTGCAGTATGTAAATGACATTTCGAAGAGTTCAAACAAAGTCAAGATTGGCCCGAGGGTAATGCAAGTTCTTCGCTTCCTTCTCGGTAAATTCTAAAACGATCATTAATACCCTTGTACATACAGGTGTTTTTTCCCTGTCTTGTAATTTCTTCACTTCAAAGGTTGTTTACACCAAACGGATCCACACTGTCTGAACCTTCTTATTTTAACCAATTCATCAATATTTCTCAGGTCAATAGATGCATTCTGGATCTTTCAAAACACAAAATTCCTCATGTACATTGTGATTTTCAAAACCATATATTTTTGAAAATGTAATATACAAGTAATGAAGCTGCCCAAAATCGTCTTATTTTAACCGTATTCGGACCCGTATTGCAAAAAGAAAAGAAGAGAAAAAAAAATAGCGTCACACCCTCATTGCCGTGACGATAGCCCAACCAGAAGCCATAAGCATGAAAGCTCTGTATCTTTCCAAAGGCCTTTGACCCTTACGATCTATGTCACAGGGCCCTTTCTTATCTCCAGGTCGGGGAGGCGGAGTCTCAGTACCGCTAGGACCCCGAGGGACGCCCTACGGGGAGAACCACACGGGATCTTCCTGGTTCTTCCCCGTGGTTGTCGTCTGCGTCGTCGTCCTCCCCTTGGTTAACCCTGCTTTCGTGCCGGCGTTGGTGTGGAAGAGAGAAAAGGGAGAGAAAATAGGAGAGGAAATGCTTTCGATTCGGTGTGCTTGATGTTCGGTTTGGATAGGGGTTTGGACACACACAGACATACAAGCGCACACACACACACACACACACACATATGTATATATATGTTTAGTGTATGTATATATATGCACACACACACACACACACACACACACACACACACACACACACACACACACACACACATATGTATATATATATATATATGTATGTATGTGTTTTGTGTATGTATATATATGCACACACACACACACACACACACATAAACGTGATCACACTTTACTTATAAATCTGTTCTAAATCATGTAATTTGATTCAAACATATTGCAAAGCTCACTTTTTTTTTTTTTTTTTTTTTTTTTTTTTAACAGAATACAGAAAATTATAGGATCCAGAAATATAAAGCAATTCATGTGACATACTTTTTACGTCAGAAATAGATTGAAGCTGTCAATATATCCGTCTAAAGGTGTTAGAAGAGTTCAATAACTTTTACAGCTCTTGACAGATTTTATAAGCATTAATGTGTTTATAACTTATATAATTCTATAGGTCTAATAGCTTTTATAATGATAGAGTTTTTTATTTATCTATATTTTTTTCATAAGTTTGCAGCTGATTTTATTCATTCATATCAAGCTTCTTTTTTCAGTATGAATGTTCTTTGGTCTCATGTTAATCTTGAAAATTATTAGCCAATGTTAACAAAAAGAAGAAACGCATGAGACCTCCAAGATGAGAGTTAGAAAGAAAGAAAGAAAGAAAGAAAGAAAGAAAGAAAGAAAGAAAGATAGAAAGAAAGAAAGAGAGAAAGAAAGAAAGAAAGAAAGAAAGAAAAAAAACTAAAATATTATCTTCTAAGCTCAATATTTTCCAAGCAGTTATAACACCGATATTGCAGAACTCCAATACAATAGGATTCCTCTCGCTCCCGCTCACAAACTTTACCGAGCACTCGAGTCTTACGAAATATAGAACATCTTTCAAAAGGAATTTCCCTGAAATATTTCATTCAGAGCTCCCCTTCTCCCCCGTCCCCCTCTCCCTGCCTCCCTCCCCCTCCCTCCCCCTCCCCACTCCTTCCCTCCCTCCCTCCCTTCCTCCCCTCCCTCCCTCTCTTCCTTGGCCCCTCCGTCCTCAACGTGAAATGAGGCTACCCAAATGATGACGTCAGCAAAAAGGTACTCTCCTGGAGGTTTTAAAAAGGGGGACTTCCTCGGTTGGGTATTCGTGGAATTATGGGTTAAGGTGTAAAGAGAGGTGGTTATGGTTTTGAGGTCGAGAGGTCAAATCTATACGTACAGAGATACATGCGTGGATATATACGCATGATTACATTCACATACACGCATACTCGCGCTCTATCTCTCTCTCTCTTAGTCTTTCTCTGCCTCTCTCCCTCTCAATCTGTCTCTCTCTCTCTCTCTCTTTTTGTCTTTCTCTGCCTCTCTTTCTCTGTCTCTGTCTCTCTGTTTATCTCTCTCTGTCTCTGTCTGTCTGTCTGTCTGTCTGTTTGCTTGTCTGTCTGCCTTATCTTTCTGCGTCTCTTTCTCTGTGTGTCACTATCTCTGTCTGTCTGTCTCTTTCTCTGCTTTCGGGTCACGTTTTGGCGCGAATATTTGATAA
>NC_061820.1:35485337-35487837 GCF_019202785.1 Penaeus chinensis | reverse complement strand
CGCTTCCATTAATGCGAGTTCGTGAGGTGGCAATGGAGGCGTCGCACCGCCTTTAGACACCGCGGACACTCGACCTGGCAGTTGTATCTTTGTCTCCTCTCAGTTGTCTTGCTGAAACCTGGGACGTCCTCATATTTTCTTGTCATCTTTAACGTCAGTTTGAACTTCATCACCTGGTGTTGAGATCTCATGTAGAGCGATCACTTTCATCCTTTCCTTCGTGGTTGACAAGCTGGCTGTGAATGTTGGCAGCTGTATCGGCGCAAAGTGCGACAGGGCAGTTCACTCCGAAAGTCAGGTTAGTGGTGGTTATTGTTATTGTTGCTGCAACGTGTTATGTTGTAGGAGACGATGAACAACTGAGACTTCTACTACACACTGCTTACGGGATGTCGCCTTTCTTGTTCTTATCTGGCGACAAGATCTAGGCATCTTTGGTCATTGCTGCCCAGTATTCTTGGCACTCCCTTATCTTCTCTTCATTTTTGCCTTAGTTGTTTCTACTCATCTTCCATTTCGGTCTCGTGCCTTCGATAGTCTAATGCTATCTGTGCTGGCAAACTGGCGTCTCTCACTTTCGTCCGAATCTGCAAGAGAGCCTTCCTTCTCTGTTCGTCCCCTTGACATCTGCCTATTTATTTCAAGCTTCTCTTCTCTGCCTTCCTCTTTATGAAGAATAAGATTCTGCTTCGGAAGGGAGCGAGTGTTCTCGACAACTGTATCTTTTCTTGCAGCTGTCCTACTAAAGGAATTCCTGTATCATCCTCTGAGTTATAATTATCATAATCCTCATTGCCCAACTCACCATGATGCTGGTGTTATTTCAGCTGTTGATGCTGGTAGTACTCTTCTCTACCAATCTTCCTCTTTCTCTCCTCCTCCTCCTCATCATCCTTATTATATTTTCTTTCTTTCTTCCTCCTCTCTCCCCATCCACTAGGACGGGACCGGCGGTAGTTTCTTCTTCGAGTCCCCAGCTCTGCGCCGAGGACGTCGCTGTCCTCATTGGCTCTCTTGTCCTCCTCCTTCTTCTCCTTCTCCTTCTTCGTCGCTACAACTGTAGTATATTGCTCCTGATAGACAGATTGACAGACAGACATATAAATACACACACACACACACACACACACACACACACACACACACACACACACACACATATATATATATATATATATATATATATACACACATATATATATATGTGTGTGTGTGTGTGTGTGTGTGTGTGTGTGTGTTGACCAACATATACATACATATTTACAAATATGCTCAAATGCACATCACGAGTAGATAGCACTCAGGTAGCTAAGTAGAATGCTCAGTATTAATTCACTGAAGAAGTAAAATTGATAAAAAAAAAAATGTTCTTACTTACCAATATTTCTCGTGAATTTCAGGATAGATGAAGGCCTAGGTCGACTGTCAGGCCAACAAAAGGGAAGGCGAAGGAGCACAGGAGAGTGAAAAAGGGCTGCAAGAAACCAAGACAGTGTCACCGCCATCACAGGAGGTTTGTCCCCAGTGCATATCGTTGAGTAACTTGATTGTAGATCAGTCAGTTGATTAAGAGAGAGAGAGAGAGGGAGAGCGAGAAGGGAAAGAGTTAGAGACAGACACAGAGACAGAGACAGAGACAGAGGCAGAGACAGAGACAGAGACAGAGACAGAGACAGAGGCAGAGACAGAGACAGAGACAGAGACAGAGACAGAGACAGAGACAGAGACAGAGACAGAGACAGAGACAGAGACAGAAACAGAGACAGAGACAGAGACGGAGAACAAGAGCGAGAGAGAGAGAGAGAGAGAGAGAGAGAGAGAAGAGAACGAGAACGAGAGAGAATGAGTAACTGAACGAGTAAGCTACCCGTACGCATCCACACGTACACGAATATATGGAGGAACTTCACCCTGCAATCACCCAGCCCAAACCCCCAACTCTCCCGACGCTCAACATAGCCAGACAATAACATCAGCCTCGAGAATAATTCAGCGAAAGAACAACACATCCAAATCCAATCCTGTTCTTCTCCTCCTTGTTCACTAGGTCGTTGAAGAACGCTATTCTGCCTGATTTACGCGTCGTGCTATCGACTCCCCGCGGCTGTGGACTGCATTATCCTCCCCCTAAAAAAATGCTCTAACTAATTATCGTTGCGTTTGTGACCCCGCGGCACATGATAGTCTTGGAAACCTAAGCCGGGCTGATCAAAGTCTGTTTCTTGTTTTTGCTGACAGGCGGTCCAAGCAGATGAGAGGGAGTGCCACACACACACACAAGCGTACACACGAGCATACACACGCACATTCATTCACATATAACACGTAGAAACACATATAGATATTAATACAGGCATACTGACACACAGACACACTCCCACACAAACACAGACACATCCACACTCGTACACACGTACATAAATACACACTTATACATACACTCATACTTACACGCACGCATGCACATATGTTATGTATTTTTTTTGTCCTGTCAGTCTTA
>NC_061820.1:35455337-35465337 GCF_019202785.1 Penaeus chinensis | reverse complement strand
GAGGAAGAGCAGGTGGAGGAGGAAGGTGATGAGGGAGAGGAGGAGGAGGAGGAGGAGGAAGGTGATGGTGAGGAGGAAGAGGAGGGGGAGGAAGGTGATGGTGATGAGGGAGAGGAGGAAGAGGAGGAGGAGGAGCTGGGGGGTGATGGTGATGAGGAAGAGGAGGAGGAGGAAGGTGATGGTGATGAGGGAGAGGAGGAGGAGAGGAGGAGGAGGAGGAAGGTGATGGTGATGAGGAAGAGGAAGAGCAGGAGGAGGAGGAAGGGTGATGAGGAAGAGGAGGAGGAGGAGGAAGGTGATGAGGAAGAGGAGGAGGAGGAGGAGGAGGAAGGTGGATGGTGATGAGGAAAGAGGAGGAGGAGGAGCTGGGGGGTGATGGTGATGAGGAAGAGGAGGAGGGAGGAAGGTGATGGTGATGAGGAAGAGGAGGAAGAGGAGGAGGAGGAGCTGGAGGGTGATGGTGATGAGGAAGAGGAAGAGCAGGAGGAGGAGGAGGGTGATGGTGATGATGATGATGATGAGGAGGAGGAAGGTGATGGTGATGAGGAAGAGGAGGAGGAGGAAGGTGATGATGAAGATGATGAAGATAATGATGATGATAAGGAAGAGGAAGAAGAAGGTAATGATGAGGATGGGAAGTGAAAGGGAAAAGTAGAAGGGGGGGTTTTGGGTGGTGATGATGGGTTTTAGGAGGAGGAGGAGGGAAATGAGGAAGGAGATGATGAGGAGGAGGAAGAGGTGGAGGAAACTGGTGATGATGATGATGATGAGGAGGAGGAGCAGAAGGAAGAGGACGAGGAGGAAGAGGAAGGTGATGATAATTATGAGGAGAAGGAAGAAGAGGAAACTGATGATGATAATGATAATGATAATGATTATGATGTGATGATGTGATGGGCGGGCGACCCAATGATTTATGATGACAATAGGACATAATTTAAAAAGCAATTGTGTGGGGGCAGAAAAAAACGATAATTAATAAACAGAATGGCATAATTAGCAAGATAATGAAAATCCTAATAATTAAAAGAGAATACGAAGATTAATTTCGATAATTAAAACATAATAAGTCTAAAAAAAAAAAAAAAACCTTTGGGGGGACGGAAGAGAAAAAAATTTGATTTCCCTTTTTTAATTTAAAAAAATATCGCAATGAATGATACACGATGTAATGAATGAAGGAATACAAATTAGCTGTTGGACCGCCTTGAACATGTGGTTTTATTTTAGCACGGCGGCATGTCGGGGCATTCTCAAATGAATAATGAACTGCGAGAACATTAATTCATCTTGTTAAAGAGCTTGGATTAAAAAAAAATAAAAAATAAAAAAGAATGCAACACACAAGCAAAATATATGATGATATTCGTAGCTGCAGTGTTTATCTGCCTCTCGTTCTGTATCTATTATTTGTGTGTCTTTATCTCTTTTACTCTCTGTTTCTCTCTCTGTCTCTGCCTCTGTCTCTCTCTCTCTCTCTCTCTCTCTCTCTCTCTCTCTCTCTCTCTCTCTCTCTCTTTTTTTCTCTCTCTCTCTCTCTCTCTTCTCCCCTCTCTCTTTTCTCTCTTCTCTCCATTCTCTCTCTCTGTCTCTCTCTATCTCTCTCTGTCCCTCGCTACATACATACATGCATACACAGACATATACGCATATATATATCAGTGCCTGCAAGCGACTGTGTGCATACATGGATGCGTGTCTGTGCATACGTGCGACCAGTAGAGAGATATAACAAGATAGTATAATGTCTTGTCTGGCAGTGGGTCACTTGTCTTGCGTGTCCGAATCTAGCTTTCCTTCCCAGCTTTTTTTTCCTAGCTTTTTTTCCGGCTTTTTTTCTCTAGACACAGCTTACGTTACGACCTCTGGTGTTGGGGGGGGGGGGGGAGGGGGTTGTTATGATTCGGGTCATTTCGTAATAGCGAATAGCTCAGCTGGAAATCCGAGTTATGTAATGTCATCGTAAATTTTGATAGTTGTGATTTTATTTATCTATCTATTTATTTATTTGTGTGTTTATTTTAGGGAGGAGGAGAGAGAGAGAGAGAGAGAGAGAGGAGGAGAGTAGAGAGGAGGAAGTGAGGAGTGAGAGAAGAGAGAGAGAGAGAGGAAAAGAGAGAAAGAGTGGAGAAGAGAGAGAGGGGAGAGACGAGAGAGAGAGAGGGGAGAGAGGAGGAGAGAGAGAGAGGGGAAAAGGAAGAGAGAGAGAGAGAGAGGGGGAGAGGAAAGGAGGAGAGAGAGGAGGAGAGAGGGAGAGCGGGGAGAGAGGGAGAGAAAAAGAGAGGAGAGAGAGAGGTGGGGAGAGAGAGAGGAGGGGAAAAAGAGGAGCAGGGAGGAGAGGAGACCGAGAGAGAGAAGAGGAGAGGAGAGGGGAAAGGGGAGAGAAGAAAAGAGAGAGGAGAGAAAGATTATAAAAGAAAGAGAGAGAGGAAAAGAGAGATGAGAGAAGGGAGAGAGGAGAGATGAGAGGACGGGGGAGATGAAGCGAGAGAGAGAGAGGAGGAAAGAAGAAAAAAATGAGAGAAAGATTGAGAAAGAAGAGAGAGGATGAGAGCGAGAGGAGAGAGAGGTGAGAGCGAAGAGGAGATTGAGAGAAGAGAGTAGGGGGAGAGAGAGAGAGAGAGAGAGAGTGAAAGAGAAGAGAGGAGGGAAAGAGAGGGGAGAGAGAAAGAAAAAGAGGGGGAAAGAAAGAGGGGAGGAGAAAGAGAGAGAGAGAGAGAGGAGAGGGGAGAAAGAGGAGAGAGAGGAGAGAGAGGAGAAGAAAGAGGAGAGAGAGAGAGGGGGAGAGGAGGAGGGAAAAGAGAGAAAGGGGAGTGAGAGAGGAGGAAGAGAGGAGAGAGAGAGGAGAAAAAAGAGAAAGAGAGAGAGAGAGAGAGGAGAGAGAGAGGAGAGGAGAGGAGAGATGAGAGAAGGAGAGGGAGAGAGAGGGAGAGAAAGAGAGAGGGAAAGAGAGGGAGAAAATGCGAGGGAGAGAAAGAAAGAGAGAGAAAGAGAGAGAGAGAAAAGGAGAGAGGGGAGAGAAAAGAGAGGGAGAGGGAGGAGGGAGAGAGAGAGAGAGAGAGAGAGGAGAGAGAGAGAGAAGAGAGAGAGAGGAGAAAGATTTTTAAAAAAAGAGAGAGAGAGAGAGAGAAAAGAGAGAGAAAGAGGAGGAGGAGAGGAGGAGAGGAGAGAGAGAGAGAGGAGAGGAGAGGAGAGGAGAGGAGAGAGAGGAGAAAGAGTGAGAGGAGAGAAGGGGGAAAGAGAGGAGAGAGAGGAGGTGAGAGGGGGAAGAGAGAGAGAGACGAACGAGAGAGGAGAGAGAGAAGGATAAAGACATGAGAGAGATAGAGAGAGAGAAGAGAGAGAGAGGAAAGAGAGAAAGAGAGAGAGAGAGGAGAGAGAGAGGAGGAGAGAGAGGGAGGAGAGGAGAGAGAGGAGAGAGGAGAGGAGAGAGAGAGAGAAGAGAGAGAAAAAGGGAAGAGAGAGAAAGAGAGAGAGGGGGAGAGTAGAGGAGAGAGAAGAGGGGAGAGAGAGAGAGAGAGGGAGAAAAGAGAGAAGAGGGAGAAGAAAGAAAGGGGGGGGAGGAGAAAGAAAGAAAGAGAGAGAGAGAGAGAGAGGAGAAAGAGAGAGAGAGAGAGAGAGGAGAGAGAGGAGACGAGAGAGGGGGAGAGAGAGAGGAGAGAGAGAGAGGGGAAAGAAAGAGAGCGAAGAAAGAATAGAGGAGAGAGAGAGAGAGAGAGAGAGCGAGAGAGAGGAGGGGAGAGAGAGAGAAGAGAGAGGAAAGAGAGAGGAGAAAAGGGGAGAGAGAGAGAAGAGGGGAGAGAGAGGAGAGAGGAGAGGAGAGAGAGGAGGGGAAAGAGGAAAGAGAGGAGAAGAGAGGAGAGAGAAGAGAGAGGAGAGGGGGAGAGGGAGAGAGGAGAGAGAAGAGAGAGAGAAAGAAAAAGAAGAAAGAAAAAAATAAAGAGGGAGAAAGAGGAGAGAGAGAGGAGAGAGGGGATGGAGAGAGAGAGGAAGGAGAGAGGGGAGGGAGGAGAGGGGAGTAGAGAGAGAGAGAGAGAGAGGAAAGAAAGAGAGAGAGAAAGAAAGAGGAGAGAGAAAGAAAAGAGAGAGAGAGGGAAGGGAGACGAGAGAAGAGAGAAAAGAGAGAGAGGGGGAGAGTGAGAGAGAGGACGAGAAGGAAGAGAGAGAGAGGAGAGTGAAAGAGAGAGAGAGAGTGAGAGGAGAGAGAGAGGAGAGAGAGGGAGAGAGAAGAGAGATGGAGAGAGAAAAGATTTAAAATTTTATTATTAATTTTTTAAAGATAGAGAGAGAGAGAGAGAGAGAGAAGGGAGAGGGGGAGGAGAGGAGAGAGGGAGGGGGAGAGAGAGAGAGAGAGAGAGAGACTTCACCCAGAGCCATATCTTGAAAGGAGGAGTGTCTTCCTCGGGGAAAATCCGTGGGCGAGGCTACGTGTCCTGCAGCAGGCTGGCTAGCTGGCAGCCTCGAGGTGGGCGTGGGCGGCGGGCGTGTGGGCGGGAGGGGAAGGAACACTGCAATATGCAAGATGCAACACTCGTCTGCTCAGCCTCTGGTATGCCACTTTTTTTGCTCTCCCGAACAGACCCTATTGACAGTGACACTCAGTCCACAGCGCCTCCTCGCCCCCCCCCCACCTCACCCGCCCCCACCCCCCCCCCCTCCCCCCCCCCCCCCCCCCCCCCCCCCGCGATTCTTCATCAAGTTACACGATAAACTTCACGATAATTACCACAAAGAATGATTATTCGACGATTAATCTCGCGGACGGGAAATGGCGGCGGCCGTGTTTATGGCGGGGCGAGAGGGCGTCGCGGCGGCACTCTCGGCACTCCCTTGGCACTCTTTGTGATACGTGGCTGTGGGGGACGCGGGGAAGGGGAAGGGGGGGAGCGGGGTGGGGGATGGGAGGGGGTGGGAGGAGGGAGGGAGGGAGGGAGGGGTAAATGTAGGGAAAGGGGTAAGAGGGGAGGAGGAGGAAGGAGAGAAGGGGGAGAAGAGGAGGGGGAGAGAAAAAAAGGGGAAAGGAGGGAAAAAGGGGAGGAGGAGGGAAAAAGGGGGAGGTTTTGGAGGGGGAGTTTAAAAGGAGGGGGGGGGAGGAGGAAGAGGAGTTGGAGGGGAAAAAGGAGGAGGAGGAAAAGGAGGAGGAAGTGGGGGGAGGAAGAGGAGGAGGGAGGGAGGAAGAGGGTTGGGGGAAAAAGGAGGGGGAAAGGAAAAGGGGGGGAAAGGAAAGAAGGGGGGGGGGAAAAGAAGAGGAGGAGAGAAAAGGGAAAAAGAAGAAGGACGGGGAAAGGAGGGTAGGATAGGGGGAAAGAAACAGGGGAGGAGGGGGAAAGGGAAGGGAGGAGAAGGGGCGGGAAGAGAAGGAGGAGAGGGGAGGGGAGGAAGAGGGGGGAAGAGGAGGAGGAAGAGGGGGAGGGGGGGGGGGGAAAGGAGGGGGGGAGATGGGGAAAGAGAAGAGGAGGAAAAAGGGAGGGGAGGGGAGGGGAAAAGAAAAGGGGGGAAAAAGGATTTTGGGAGAGGGGGAGGAGGTGGGGATGAGGAGGGAAAAAAACTGAAAGGCGGAGGAGTAAAAAAAAAATTAGGAGAAAGATGGGGAAAGAGGAGGCTAGGAGGAGGAGAAGAAAAAGAGAGGGGGAGGGGAGAGGGGACGGGGAAAAGAAATCGAGAGGAGAAGGAGAAGAGCAAAATCGAGAGGAGGGGGAGATACGAGGAGGAGGAGGAGGAGGAGGGGAGGGGAGGAGGGAGGAGGGAGGAGGGGTGGAGGAGGAGGAGGAGAAGGGGAGGGGGAGAGGAAGGGGTGGGAGGGGAGTTTTCGAGGTGGAGGAGGAGAGGAGGAGGGGAGGAGGAAGGGGGAAGGGGAGGGAGGGGAAGGGGGTGGGAGGGAGCAGGGTTCCAGGGTTGGGGTGCCGGGGGTCCCTCCACCCCGGAATTTGTCTCGTTCTGTCATCGTCACCCACTTGAATTTTCCGTATTCCTGCGCGGATTTTAGAGAAGGCAAAAAATAAAAAAAAGAGAAAAAAAAGAAGGTTTCCCAGAAAAATCAAAAAGGATCGATAAGCTTAATTTTCCCCCAATACAGGTTATTGACGCAGCTCCGGAAGGGGGGCGTTTGTTGCCGGAAGCCGGGGGTTTTTCCTGACACGTCAGCATTCCCTTTTGGTTCCCCCACTACGTGAGGGGGGACCCCCGGGCCTTTCCCCGGCGTAGAGATGCCCCGGGTTTGACCCCCCACGACCCCCCCCCCCCCCCTCACCCTAACCCCCCCCTTTTTCCCCCTCAATTCTCACCCTCCACTCCATCGGGGTCGAACTTGAAAATGATCAGTGACCCCCTTCCCCCCCTAACCCAAACCCCCAGAAATACCCCCCCAAACCACGGGGAAACCAAAAAACTCTAACAAAGGGAACTGGCCAAAACCTTGGGACACCTATTACCCCGACCCCTAACATTTCGATACCTATTCTTTTTCCCTTTCCCTTTGTAACGGTTTCGAAGACATCAAAAAAAAAAAAAAACCTTTCCTACGGCTGATTGTGGCGGTCCACAAGGGGGCGGGGAAGACGTGGCTCGCTTTGGAAAACCCGGTAAGCGAGCCGTACGTAAATCAGATGGGGAAAGACAAAAGGGTTAAATCATTCGTTTTTTAAAGGTTTTGGGCTGTTCAAAAAGGGAAGGGTTAAAAGGAGGGAGGAGGGGAGAGAGGAGAGAGAGAGGGGAGAGAGAGAGGGGAAGAAAAGGGGAGAGAGAAGGAGAGAGAGAGAGAGCGGGGAGGAGAGAGAGAGAGGGGAGGGGGGGAGGAGAGAAGAGAGAAAGGGGGAACGAGAGAAAGGAAGGGGGGGGAGGGGGAGAGAGAGAGTGGGGAGGAGAAAAGAGAGAGAGGTGGGGGGAGAGAGGGGGCGAGAGGGGAGGAGAGGAGAGAGAGAGAGAGAGAGAGGGGGAGAAAGGGGAGGAGAGAGAGAGGGAGGAGGAGGGAGGCTGAGAGAGAGAGAGAGCGGGGGAGAGAGAGAAAAGAGAGAGGGGGGGAAAAGAGAGAGAGGGGGAGAGAGAAGAGGGGAGAGGGGGGAGAGAGAGGGGGAGAGGGGAGAGGAGAGGGAGAGCGGAGAGAGAGGGCGGAGGAGAGGGGGAGAGGGGGAGAGGGGGAGGGAGAGAGAGGGGGGGGGGAGAGAGAGGAGGAGCGAGGGGGGGGGAGAAGGGGGGGGAGGGGAGAGGGAGGAGAGGGGAGAGAGAGAGAGAGGGAGGGGATAGAGAGAGGAGAGAGAGGAGGAGAGAGGGGAACGGGCGGAGGAAGAGAGAGAGAGAGAGAGAGAAAAGAAAAAAAGAGGGGAGGAGAGAGAGCGGGGAAAGAGGGAGAGGAGAGGGGGGAGAGGAGAGAGGAGGGGGATGGAGGGAGGAGGAGAGGAGAGAGAGAAAGGAGGGGAGAGGGGAGAGAAAGGAGAGAGAGGAAAAACAAAACAGCAGAAGGCAGAGGGGAAAATTTAAAAAAAAATCAGGGAAAAAAAACCCGAGAAAGCGAAGAAAAAGAAAAAAAGAGAGAAAAAAAAAAAAAAAAAAAAAAAAGAAGTTTTTTATAAAGTAGAAATTTTCCCAAAATTGGGTGAAAATATTTATGACTATATATTTATTTATTAAATTTTATATATTTAAATTTTATATTTATATATTTCATACATATATATATATATATATATTATATAAAAATATTATTATATATATTTTTATATTTTTTATATATAAAAGGGTGATTTTAGAGCGAAGGCAACTGATCAAAATCTTTGATCATGATGTGGCAACATAATTCAGAAATGGGGAAGCAAGAAATTTTAAAAATTATGGGGGAAAATGATTTTGCAATTATATTTATATTTATTGCGTGCTTTTGTGTTTAATCTTAATGTTAAGTGTGTCCCTTTGTGTGTTGTGTGTGGTGGGTGTGGTGTTACAAGATTAACAAAAAAATTATATTGTGATTTGTTTTTTACGAAGTTTAATTTGTGATTTAACACTATTTATTCTTTTTTTTTTTTTTTTTTAACTCCCCCCCCCCCCTCCCGAAGGAAAAGGCTTCAAAATCAATTAAAAGTCGAACGATAATTCTTAAAATCTCCCATCTTTTATTTCAGTATAATAGTTTTCGTTTATTTATCATTCTATGTATCTATTTTTTTTTTTTTTTTTTTTTTTTTTTTTTTCAACCATTTCCCCCATCTATTCCCCCCCCCCCCACCTTTCTTCTCAAAAAAAAAGGGTCGGTTTCAGATTCTTTCATATTCTTTCCTTCCATTTTTTTTTCGTCTTTATTTCGTATATGTTTTAAATTTTTACCCCGTGTGTCTTTACGTCTACAAACTCCTAAAAATTTTTTTCCCCAAATTAGTTTTATATTATAAGCTTTAATAATTTTTTTTTATTTCGTTTTTTACTATTTTTTCTCCCCTTTGTTTAAGTGAGTGCCCCCTCCCCCCCCAAAATCTCCACCCCCACCCACCCCCCCCCCATTTAAAACTAATTACTGGTGTTTCAAATCTTTAATATAACGAGCTTTTCTTTTACACAATCCTTTATTCCATTTTACCTTATTTTTTATCCTTTTTCGTATAGTTCCAAATTTTAAAACAGGTTTATTTATAAGGGTAATATATATATATATTTTTTTTTATACTTTCTTTATAATTTACCCCTTTTTTTTTTTGGAAACGGAAACACCAAACCACACCAAAAAAATAAATTTTTTAATTCATTATAAATTTTGAGGCTTTATTTTTCCCCCTAAACCCCTTCCCATTTTCTTTTATTTAAAATTTTTCCCCTCTTATGTTCCAATTGTCTTTTTTTCCCCTTTACTTCCTTTTTTTTCTTTTTTTTTCCCCCCTTGTTTTGAATAATTACCGGCCTCCCCCCCCCCTTTATTCTTTTACCCCCCCCCACCCCCTTCCCTGTCAAATGGTTTTAAAATTTTTAATGAATTTATAGCAAAATTTTTTTTATTTTTATTTTTATTTTTATTTTTTTTATTTTTATTATTTATTTTAACATTATTGCGTTTTTTGTTTTTGTGTTTATGTTGTGTTGTTGTTGTTGGGTTTTGTTGTGTTGTAGTTTTTTTCTTCCATTTTTATATTGTTTACATTTTTTTTTTTCCATTTCATTTCATCTCATTCCTCCCTTCTCACCCAACACGCCAATTTTTTTCTTCTAAATCTAGAATGAATGTATACAAAAATTATTTTTATTAAATTTTCTTAAATTTTTTTAAATTTTACATTTTTTTTTTTTTTATTCCCTTTTACCTCATTCCCTCATTCCACCCTTCTCCCTTCCCCCCCCCACTCCCCCCCCCCAACCCCAAACACGTCCTCCCCCCCCCCCCCAAAAAAAAAGGTGTTTCTAAATTTCAAATCGCTGGGCCCTTGCCCTTTATGTTTTCTTATTTACCTTTTTTTGGGCAAATCTAGTAGATAAAACAACTCTTTAAAGCTCCTCTTTCCCCTTTTTTTTTTATTTCTTCTTCTCTTCCCTTTTTTTTTCTTCATCCCCGTTTTTTTTCCCCTTCGTTTTTCTTCGTCTCTATCTTTTATTTTTTTTTTTTTTGTTTTCTCTTTCTTGTTTTTTTTTCTTCCCCTCCTTCTTCCCTTCTCTCTCTTTCCCCCCTCTCCTCTCTCTTCTCCTTCTTCTCTCTCTTTCCCCTTCTTTCTGTCCTTTCTGTCTCTCTTTTTCTTCCCCTCTTTATTGCTCTTTCTTCTTCTTTTCTCCCCTCTTCTTTTCTCTTCTCTCTATTTTATTATAATATTATATTATATATATATTGTTCTTCTTGTCTCATTTCTTCTCTTCTTCTTAATTGTCCCCTTTCCTTCTCTCTTCTCTTCTTCTTCTTCTCTTTCTTCTCTCTCTTTGCTTCTCTTCCCCCTTTTTCCCCTTTCTTCTCTTTTTTAAAATCTCTTCCTTCCCCTCCTCCCTCGTTATTAACTATATAAACGTTTATTTATTTTACTTGCCATCATCT
>NC_061820.1:35442837-35450337 GCF_019202785.1 Penaeus chinensis | reverse complement strand
ATAAACAGGTGTTGGGATGGGATATTTGTTGAAGAAAATTTATAATTATATTTGTCACTTTTTGTTTCTCTTTTTCTCCCTCTTTTCTTTTCTCTCTCTCTCTCTTCTCTCTCATTCTCCTTCACTTCACTCCTTTTTCCTTTTATTTTTGTGTGTTTATGAATGAAATGAAGGAAGGGGATTAGGGTACACTACCCCCCCCCGTTCACTCCCCCCCCCCAGATTTTAACGCAGCTGTCGCAGTAAGGGGCCACCAGGGGGTGGGCGAAGGGGAGGGAGGGTGGATAAATAGGGGCATGGGGGAGGGGGTTTGGGAGGCCGAAGGGGGGGGGCGAGTTGAAGAAGCTTGTATGTACTACGACCTACATAAGAATTCCTGCTTCAAAGTAAGGTAAGGGCAAGGAAGCCTTTGTACTTCTAGGTCTATCATGTTATAGTAATGAGCGATCTGCTGAACCGTGTGTGTATTTGGCACACGCACACAGACACACATACACACACACACTCACACATATATGTGTGTGTGTGTGTGTGTGCGTGTGGGTGTGTGTGTGTAATTTGTAAGGGTAATAGATGCAACTACTCCTTTGACTACTACTATTATTACACAGCTAATATCACTATGATAATAGTGTGACATTAGTCATAATGATAGCAATAATGATAAAAATGATAGTAATGGAAAAATATTAATTAATGATAAGGTTCGATAAAAAAGATAGTATGACAATATCTGTTAAAATGATAAGGAGAGAAGAAAAATGAGGATGATTCAAATAACTATCATCATTATAATAAAGAATGATCAAAAAGATGATAAAAATGATAATGATAATACTGATGACAGTGATAATCTGGCAATCATAATAACCATATCAAGGACAAAAACAGTATCAATTGCAAAAAAAAAAAGAAAAGTGTAAGAAGCAGAAGAAGAGATGAAGAAGAAGAAGAAGAAGAAGAAGAAGATGAAAACATATATACATATTATATATATATATATATATATATATATATATATATATAACCAACATAGAGGACTGGCTGACGGCTTGAGAGGCTGAAGGAAGAGAGAGGACAGGAACAAAAGAATTTCAAAGACTTCTTTCAAGATTGCAAGAAAACGCTGAAATGTAGGATGATACGGGACAGTATGTGAGCGGTTAGGCTGTCGCATAACTGGTGATTGTGTTACCGGATAAGCTTTTATGGGAAGGTACTTTGTTCTTCCTCGTATATTTATATTTGTTTTGACTTTCTGTCTGCCGCTTCCTGAGTGTGTGTGTGAGTGTGTTTGTTTGTGGTGTGGTGTGTTTCTGTGGTTGCTGGGTTGGAGGTTGATTTGGTTGTTTGGATGTCGATGTATGTGTGTTTTGGTTGTGTGTTTGTTTGTTTGTTGCTTTGTTGTGTTTGTGTTGTGTGTGTTGTGTGTGTGGGGTGTTTAGGGGTTTCTGTGAGGGTGATGGATCTGAGTTTAGTGGTCTTTGCTTTGCTCTTCTGGCGCGTTACGTGGGGTGATATGGTGTGTGGCGGGGGGCGGGCGCCCGCTCGGGCGATATGCGGGTGGCTTTGGATGTATGGCGTGGGCGCTGTGGATTGGCCTAGCCCCGAGAGGCGTGCGTGACGACGCGTGCCTGGCGGGAGGGCGTAGTGGGATGGGAGGGTGTCCAAGGGTACGGGTGCGGCGGCACCCGCCGGCAGGCGCGGAGACGGCGGGGAGCGAGAAGGCGGGGTAGCGCGCGCTGGGTCGACTCACCGGCGGTCAGTGGCCAGGTCGAGCGCGGCGCGCTAGCGGCAGCGAGCTAGCTCGATCGCTCGCGTCAGATCTCGCGCGCTCTAGCGACATCGCTTTCTCTCTGCTCTCTCTCTCTTTCTCTCTGTCTCTCGTCCTCTCGCGCTCTGTCGCTCTCTCTATGCTACGCGCCATCGCTCGCGCTCGCGCCTCGACTCTCTCTCTCCTCCCTCTCCTACTCTCCCCCTCCTCCCTCCCTCCCCCCCCCCTTCTCTCTCTCTCTCTCTCTTCTCTACCCCCCCTCTCTCTTCTCTCTCTCTTCTCTCTCTCTCTCTCTCTCTCTCTCCTCTCCTCTCTTTCCCTTCACCCTCCCTCCATCTCCTTCCCTCCTTCCCAGGCTCTTCCTCATCCTCTCCCTCTATTTCTCTCTCCTTCCTTCGTCTTAATCCTTCTCTCCTTCGTCCACTCAACATCTGCTTAGCCTTCAAAAAGAGCGCTAAGCTGTTCAGCCAATTAACAGCGAAACAAACCCTTCTAAAGTTCAAGTTTATTGCAGTAGTGAACACGTGTTGTTCAAGAGATGTTTATGTTTTATTCAGAGGCTTTTTTGTTCTGTGGTGGGGAGCGTAAGTAGAACGAAATTTTGTTGGTGGAGAGGGAGAGAGAGGAGAGAGATAGAAAGAGGAAGAGAGAGTTAAGAAGAAAGAGAGAATGATGAGTGAGGGGGGAGAGAGAGCGAGAGGGTGGAGGGTGGGTGGGAGAGAGAGAGAATGAGAGAAAACAGAGAGTGGGAGTGTGATGGGAGTGGTGGGAGGGAGGGTGGGAGAGAGAGAGGAGAGAGAGAGCTGGAGGAGAAAGACGAGAGAGGAGAGAGGAGAGGATGAGAGAGACGCGAGTGAGAGGGAGGGAGGGAGGGAGGGAGGGAGGGAGAGAGAGAGGCAGAGAGAGAGGGGAGAGAGAGAGAGAGAAAGATAAAGAGAGGGAGAGACGAGAGAGAGAGAAAGAGAGAGCGAGAGAGAGAGAGAGAGACAGACAGAGAGAGAGATGAGAGAGAGAGAGGAGGAGAAGAGAGAGAGAGAGAGTGAGAGAGATAGAGAGAGAGAGATTAGCGATGATGTGGTAGGGGGGGGGATGAGAGAGAGAGAGAAAAAGTGAGAGAGACAGCGAGAGCGAGAGAGAGAGAGATAGCGATGATACGTGGTAGGGGGGGATGAGAGAGAGAAAGAAAAAGTGAGAGAGACAGCGAGAGCGAGAGAGAGAGGGGGGAGAGAAGTGGAGAGGGAGAGAGAGAGAGAGAGTGAGAGAGGATGAGAAAAGGGGGAGAGAGGAGAGTGGAGAGCGAGGGGAGGGAGGAGAGAGAGTGAGAGAGAGAGGGAAAGGAGAGAGAGAGAGAGATAGACAGACAGATGACAGAGGGAGAGTGAGAAGATATATAGATTCAGAGAGAGAGAGGGAGAGAGGAGAGAGAGAGAGGAGAGAGCGGGAGAGGAAGGGGGGGGGGGAGGGGAGAGAGAGAGAGAGAGAGAGAGTGATAGAGAGAGAGGGAGTGGAGAGAGAGATAGGAGAGAGAGGAGAGGAGACGAGGGAGAAGAGGGGAGGAAGAGAGGGGAGAGAGAGAGGGAGAGAGGGGAGAGAGAGAGGGAGAGGAGAAAAAAAAGAGGAAGAGAAATAGAGAGAAAAAAAGAGGAGAAGAGAAAGAGTGAGAGAGAAAAGAGAAGAGGGGAGAGGAGGGAGAGGAAGAGAGAGGGGAGAGAGGGAGGAAGGAGAGAGAGAGAGAGGAGAGAGGAGAGAGAGAGGAAGGGGAGAGAGAGGAGGGAGAGAGGAGGGAAGAGAGGAGAGCGGCGAGAGAGAGAGAGAGAGAGAGGGGGAAGACGAGAGAGGAGAGAGAGGAGAGAGAGAGAGGAGAGAGAGGAGAGAGAGGAGAGAAGAGAGAGAGAGAGAGAGAGAGGGAGAGAGAGAAAAAAAAAAGAAAAAGAGAAAGAGAGAAGAGAGTAGAGAGAGAGGGGAGGGAAGAGAGAGAGAGAGAGAAGAGAAGGGAGAGAGAGAGAGAGAGAGAGAGAGAGAGGGAGGGAGGGGAGAGAGAGAGAGGAGAGGAGAGGAGGAAGAGAGAGAGAGAGGAGAGAGGAGAGGAGAGGAGAGAGAGAGAGAGAGATGAGAGGAGAGAGAGAGAGGAGTGAGAGAGAGAGGAGGAGAGAGAGAGAGGAGGGAGAGGAGAGAGAGGAGAGGAGAGGGAGAGGAGGGGAGGAGAGAGAGAGAGAGAGAGAGAGAGAGAGGGGGGTATACAGAGGAGGATGGTTAATTTGGGTGGGGAAGTGACAGCCAGGAAAAGAGAGAGAGAGAAAGAGAGAGAAAGAGAGAGAAAGAGAGAGAGCTAGAGAAAGAGCGAGAGAGAGAGCGAGAGAGAGCGAGAGAGAGCGAGAGAGAGAGAGAGAGAGAGAAAGAGAGAGCTTACTTGAAGCAAACACTACAAAAAGCACATCTTGCTTGGTCATCTGAAATAAAACTAACAGTCACACTTAATTAAATCTTATGACAGTGGAAAACTAAACTATTGTCCTTGATTATAATTCTTCATTCTGGACTTTTAACTAAACAAACAAAGAAACAAACAAACAGAAACAAACACAACACGAATTACTTCAAATTTCTTGCATTAAAAAAGAAAAGAAAAGAAAAAATGAAGACCGATATTTTATTCTACTTTTTATTTATTTGTTGTATCTATTTCTATCTATTTATTTTGTCTTTTGTGTATTCTTAATTTATTTAGTTACTTATTTTATCACTTATTTATTATATAAATTCATTCACTCATTTTATTTACTTATTTTTTTCATTTGATCTATTAATTCATTCATTTTATTTATAGATTTATTTTGTTTATCTATCTTAATTATTTTATCGGTTTCATCCATTTAATCGTTTATGTCTTCTATCTATTTCATTCCATCTACTTATTTAGTTTGCCTATATATTTCTAAATGTGAGAGAAATTGATACAACGGAGAAAGAGAGAGAGAGAAGGAGGGAGGGTAGGAGAGAAGGAGAGAGAGAGAGAGAGAGAGAGAGAGAGAGAGGAGAGAGAGAGAGGAGAGAGAGAGAGAGAGAGAGGAGAGAGAGAGAGAGAGAGAGAGAGAGAGAGAGATGAACAGAGAGAGAGAGAGAGAGAGAGAGAGAGAGAGAGAGAGAGAGAGAGAGAGAGAGAGAGAGAGAGAGAGAGAGAGAGAGAGAGAGAGAGAGAGATGAACAGAGAGAGAGAGAGAGAGAGAGAGAGAGAGAGAGACGAGGAGAGAGAGAGAGAGAGAGAGAGAGAGAGAGAGAGAGAGAGAAAGAAAGAGAGACAGAGAGAAAGACAGACAGACAGACGAACAGAGAGAGAAAAAGAGAGACAACAGACTGACAGAAAGAGAGAAGGGTAAAACTATTAATATCTATCATTATCATCTCTCTGAATATCCATATAAGATAAGAATTAGCCAGACATTTGTAGCTGAACCTCGCCTGGGCTGTCTGTGTCTATGAAGGGAGCCCGGCCAGTGCCAAAGAGTGCCATCCAGTGCCGCCGATTCGATTAGTGTGTGTCATCTGGTGGTGACTCGACCGATTCATGTACGAAATCTGTCAGATAAAACAGTTTATGGTTCGTAGTTGAATATTATATTTCTGAATAGAAAAACAACGTATATGCGTATAGACATATGCATATATACGGACACAAGCACACGCATACACATGCATACACACAAATACACATTCACACGCACACGCACACACACACACACACACACACACACACACACACACACACACACACACACACACACACACACACGCACACGCATACACACACAATTAATCACGCGGTCAGTCACACACATTCACACACACTTACCCCCCCCCCCTCACATAGACACAAACATATATATGTTACGTATATGTGTCTGTGTGTATATCTATTCATCTATATGTTAATATATCATGCGTCGATTTACAGATTTATTTATTTAGAGAGACAGAGAGAGATTGATAGATGATTATATAAACAGACAGAAGTAGAGATAGACATAGATAGATAGATAGATAGATAGATATATATATATAGAGAGAGACAGACAGACAGACAGACAGACAGACAGACAGACAGACAGACAGACAGACAGACAGACAGAAAACACCCACGCCATCTACTTTCCTCCCCAAATCTGCACCGGCCCAATGCCCCACAAGGCCTTTGACACGAGTCTTTCCTCTCATTGTGCCCAACGATAAAACTCCAGCTGAGGAACAAGACACCAGCCAGATGCACCGCCCAGGCTTCTAATACAGGGGGGGGAGGGGGGGAGAGGGAGACGCTACACTAAGATCTATCCCAAGATTATTCACTTTGAGATGAGTCATTTGGTTTTCGTTTCCATTTATGTGTATTTTTGGGTATACATATTGTTATTGTTATTATTATTATTATTATTTATTTATTTTATTTTTTGATAGCTGTGTGTGTAAGTGAGTGATATGGCACATAATGGTGCAATAAAGTAATATTAGAATGTTTATATCTTCATTTTTTTTCTATTGTAGTCACTGCATATTCATAATTAACTTTCATTCATGTTTTGAAAAAGTCTCACTACTCTCTAATTATTCACAAAGAGATGAGTCCCTTACATTCATTTGAAATCGTGTTCTACCCTTCTCCATGAGTACGTGAGTAAGCGAGTCACCGCGAATTCATTCCTGACCTTCACTGGTTGCGCAATAAACACTGTACCGTGATGAGAGCGTTTGCTTGAGTAAAACGACATAGGATCAAGGTCACCCACTGGAAAGGAATATATTACAAATCTCATTTATTGCGTGTCGTGGATTTAGAGGCGGAGTTTTCAAAGGGAGGATGAGGGTTAGGATCATAGGAAGGATATATACCCCTGCGCCTTGAGTGCTTTTGGTTTTATATTAATGCAGATACACGCACATACGCAAGTTTTATGTGTGTGGGTGGAGAGAGGAGATAGTGGAAATATGTGTGTGTGTGTTTTTGTGTGTGTGTGTGTGTGTGTGTGTGTGTGTTTATGTGTGTGTGTGTGTGTGTTTGCGTGTATGTAAATGCATGAGTGAATGCATACATGTGATTTAATACACAGATGTAGTAAGCACGACAGAGCATGAAACTTAAACAAACGTAGGTATTTACTGTGCACAATATCAGCTTGCTTCGTTGCTTCATCCTGATGTGTAGAGAAAGATTATTTTTTTTCTATAAAGGGTTGCTTTGGTTTCTGGTTTCCTTAGAGCCTTCTCTGCATCAAGCTCGGCATCTTGCATGATAAACTTGATTAGGGTTAGGTTAACTGCGGCTCCGTTTGGAAACCAGCGTCTGTACTAGATCTTGTGTTTGGTTTAGTAAATTAGCTGTTGACTAGTTGTTGTATTTTAGAATGGGAAAAAAGTATTTGATTCTTAAATACCTTAGGAGGATTAAATCTTAATCTTATTCAATTCCAGTGCGACATGCAAATTACAACTTAATGCTTGTGTGATCTCATTATCATAAATATAGAAAAGACTTCATATATATATATATATATATATATATATATATATATATATATATATAAATAAATATATATATACATATATACACACATTTATATTCACACACACACACACACACACACACACACACACATATATATATACACACACATACATATATATATATATATATATATATATATATATATATATATATATATATATATATATATATA
>NC_061820.1:35415337-35427837 GCF_019202785.1 Penaeus chinensis | reverse complement strand
TAGGGGGGGAGTGGAGTAGGGGGGGAATGGAGTAGGGGGGGAGTGGAGTGGGGGGGTGGAGTGGAGAAGGGGGGGTGGAGTAGGGGGGGAGTGGAGTGGGGGGGTGGAGTGGAGTAAGGGGGGTGGAGTAGGGGGGGAGTGGAGTAGGGGGATAGAGTAGAGTAGGGGGGAGTGGAGTAGGGGGGAGTGGAGTAGAGGGGAGTGGAGTAGGGAGGTGAGTGGAGTAGGGGGGTGGAGTAGGGGGGAGTGGAGTAAGGGGGGAGTGGAGTAGGGGGGGAGTGGAGTAGAGGGGGGGTAGGGGGGTGAGTGGAGTAGGGGGGGTGGAGTAGGGGGGTGGAGAAGGGGGGAGTGGAGTAGGGGGGTGAGTGGAGTAGGGGGGTGAGTAGGGGAGAGTGGAGTAGGGGGGGAGTGGAGTAAGGGGGAAGTGGAGTAGGGGGGAGTGGAGTAGGGGGGGTGGAGTAGGGGGGGAGTGGAGTAGGGGGGTGGAGTAGGGGGGGTGGAGTAGGGGGGAGTGGAGTAGGGGGGAGTGGAGTATGGGGGGAGTGGAGTAGGGGGGGAGTGGAGTGGGGGGGTGGAGTGGAGAAGGGGGGGTGGAGTAGGGGGGAGTGGAGTAGGGGGGGAGTGGAGTGGGGGGTGGAGTGGAGTAGGGGAGGTGGAGTAGGGGGGAGTGGAGTGGGGGGGTGGAGGGGAGTAGGGGGGTGGAGTAGGGGGATAGAGTGGAGTAGGGGGGAGTGGAGTAGGGGGGGAGTAGGGGGGGAGTGGAGTAGGGGGGTGAGTGGAGTAGGGGGGTGGAGAAGGGGTGAGTGGAGTAGGGGGGGAGTGGAGTAAGGGGGGAGTGGGGTAGAGGGGGGTAGGGGGTGAGTGGAGTAGGAGGGGTAGAGTAGGGGGGGTGGAGTAGGGGGGAGTGGAGTAGGGGGGGAGTGGAGTAGAGGGGGGGTAGGGGGGTGAGTGGAGTAGGGGGGTGGAGTAGGGGAGTGGAGTAGGGGGGGAGTGGAGTAGGGGGGGAGTGGAGTAAGGGGGGAGTGGAGTAGGGGGGGAGTGGAGTAGAGGGGGGTAGGGGGGTGAGTGGAGTAGGGGGGGTGGAGTAGGGGGGAGTGGAGTAGGGGGGGAGTGGAGTAGGGGGGAGTGGAGTAGGGGGGGATTGGAGTAGGGGGGGTGGAGTAGGGGGGGAGTGGAGTAGGGGGGGAGTAAGGGGGGAATACGGGGGGTGGAGTGGGGGTGAAGGAAAGAGGGAGGGTGAGGGAGAGAGGGAGGGAGGGAAGGGGGAGAGTTGAGGAGTGGAAGGGATGGAAGAGTGTAGGGGTTAACAGAAACAGGGATAGAGAGAGAGAGAGTAGGCGTATGTGTATGTATATATAAATTAAAAAAAAAAAAAAAAAAAAAAAATATATATATATACACACATATATATATATAATGTATATACATACATATATAACACATATACACGCACATATATGTGTATGTGTGCATATATACATATGTACATATATGTATGTATTATATATATATATATATACACGCACACACACACACACACACGCACACACACACACACACACACACACACACACACACACATATTATATATATATATATATATATATATATATATACATATATACATATATATACATATATATACATATATACACACATACATATATATATGTATATATGTACATATATACATATATACATATATATGTCTATATACATATAAATATACATATATACATATATGTATATATACATATATAAACATATATATATACATACACACACATATATATATACATATATATATATGTATATATGTATATGTATATACACATATGTGTATCCATACACACACATATATAAATGTATATATATGTATGTATACATATATATACATATATACATAGATTTACATATGTATACATATATACATATATGTATATATACATACATATATATATATATATATATATATATATATATATATATTCATACACATGTCTGAGTGTCCGTGTGTGTCTATGTATATACATACATACATATTTATATGTATATATATACATACATATATATATATATATATATGCATTTATGTATGTATATGTGTGTATGTGTGCATGTCTGTGTGGATGGGAAAAACAAGAAATAAATAAATATAAAGAGACGCAGACAGAAAAACAGCCTCGACGTTCAAGCTTCTCCTCGCTTTCACAGTAATAAAACAAAATTCCAGAACAAAACACACGAATAGACCTTTCCACTCCGTATGCCATAATTCCTCGCGATTGAAAACTTAACTTTGAAATCATTTCACACCCCATAAACTATCAAAAAAAAAAAGAAAAAAAAAAGGAAAAAACAAATACAGAAAGTGCCATCAAAGCGTTAGTTTTTTTTTTTTTTTTTTTTTTTTTTTTTTTTTTTAATAGATTTTGGTTAATGTCGCAAGTGTAATCGAGATAAACGGATTTAATGGTTAAGGTGTGTGTTGGGGAGGGGGGGGGGAAGACTGGTAGGGGGGATGACGTAGGGAAAAGGGGTGGGGGATGGGAAGAGAGAGAGAGAGAGAGAGGAGGGGGGGGGGGGTAAGGACAGGGAATGGAAAAGGGGAGAAGGGAATAGGGGGAGAGGAATAAGTGTAAAAGGAAGGGGAAGAAAAGAGGGGAAATAGGGGTAGTGAATAAAAAGGGGAGAAGGGAATGAGAAAAGACGAATAGGAATAGGAGGAGGGGGAATAAATATGGGGAAATAAGGTTAGCGAAGGGAAAAAGGGGAAAAGGGAATAAGGAAATGGAGAACGAGAATAGAGATAGGAGAAAGGGAAGCAGTAAAAGAGTGATGGAGAGAACAGGGAAAAAAAATTGCGTTGGCGGAGAAGAGGGGGAGGGGGGGGAGGGGTACAGACTGGGGGAAGAAGGAGGAGAGTCACGTAACAGGATGGGAAAGGGGAAGAGGAGGAGAAGGAAGGGGGAGGAAGAGGAAGGAGTGGGGGGGGGGGTGTATAGCGTTATATAAAAGCTCAACGTGAATTATCGACGGTGTGATGTGCAAGCCAAAGAGAGAAGTGACTTTGCGGATTAATTTGACCTTGAACCTCGTTCTCTGACGTCACGACAGAACCATTTTCCAGTTTCTTTAAAAAAAAAAAAAAAAAAAAAAAGGAATAAAAAAGAAAACATTTTCTCAGACTTCGGATTTGACGAAAAACCGAAGGGCGACTATTCGTGTCACGTCGATGGATACGTTTCAAAGAGAAGGTTGATAAAAAAAAAAAAAAAAAAAAAAAAAAAATAGATAGATAGGAAGAGTAAAGAGGAAAAAAAACGAAGAGAAGAAGATGAAGAGGATGAGACACACACGCACACACACACAAAAACAAAAAACAAAAACAAAAAAAACACACACACACTCAACCCCCCTCCCCCACTTACCCCCCCTATACTACCCAACACTCACCCCCAACACATTCATCCCCCAATCCCCCACTCCTGCCCCCCTCCCCCCCCCCACACACTCACCCCCCCTTCTCCCCAACCCCCACTCACTCCCACTCACCCCAATCCCCCACTCCTCCCCCCCATACACATCCCCCCCCTCTTCCTCACCCGGCTCTCTCTCTCCCCCAACCCCCAACCCCTTCACACACACGTACATATAGCGAGTTTAATCTCATAAAAGGTGATTTATAAGTGGGAGTTCACATACTCGTAGGCGGGATAGGAGAGGTCATTGCCAAGGTTACTTTGACTATTAATAGTAAGGAAGGGAATTCCCCTGACGAGAAGTCCCTGCGTAGGAAGAGAGAGAGAGAGGTGGGGGGGAGGGGGGGAGGGAGGGAGGGAGGGAGAGAGGGAGGGAGAGGGAGAGAGAGAGAGAGAGGGGGGGGGAAAGATAGATAGATAGATAGATAGAGAGAGAGAGAGAGAGAGAGAGAGAGAGAGAGAGAGAGAGAGAGAGAGGGAGCAGACATACAGAGACAGAGACAAACAAACAGACAAACACACATCCAACCAACCAACCACCCAAACAGACGGAAAAAGACAGAGACAGAGATAGAGACATACAGACAAACAAACATCCATCCACCTAACCAACCAACCAGCCAGCCAAACAGACAGACAGACAAGAGCTTTGAAAGTCCACGAAATACGAAATAAATTGGAACTTCAAAGAGAAAGAGTCAAAGAGTCGAAAACCCAAGAGAATCGACGCGCGTTCGATTGCTTCTTCTCCATTCGCTTCGCATCTCGCTGGACGTTGAGTGTGGGGGGGAAGGAAGGGGGAAGGGGGAGGGGAAGGAGGAGGGGAAGGAGGAGGAAGGGGAACAAGGAGGAAGGAGGGGGAAAGGGGGTAGGGGAAGGGGAGGGAGGAGGAGTGGGGGAAGAGGAAGGGGAAGGAAGAGGAAGGGAAGAGGGGAAGGAGGAGGAAGAGGGAAGAAGAAGAAGGAAGAAGGAGGAAGAGGAAGTGGGGAAGAGGTGGGGAATGAAGGGGAGAAATGGAGGACGGAGAAGGATGAGCAGAGGAAGGGCGGGAAGAAGAGGGGGAGGTGGGGGGAAGAAGGAAAGAAAGGGAGGAGGAGGGGGAGGGGGGAGTAGGAGGAGGAGGATCTTCTACGTTTTGGATCTCGATGTACGTTGAGTGTGGGGAAGGAGGAGGAAGAGGAGGGGGAGAGGGTAGAGGAGAAAGGGAGGGGAGGAGCAGGAGGCGGAAGGGTGGAGGGCTGGGATGGAGGGAGGGAGGAAGTAAGGAGACGTAGGATGAGGAGGAGAAAGACAAGGAGAAGGAGCGGGGAGAACGAGGAAGGAAGGAAGGACAGGAGAAGGAGTGCATGTAGGAGGAAGAGGAGGAAGTGGAAGAAGAAGTAGGAAAGAAGAAGGATATGGGGGAAGAAAGAGAAGAGGGAGAAATAGGAAATGGATACATTTTCTGTATCAATCCTGTTCTTTAAGTGTCTATACTGAGTACTTCGTGTCACACAAAATTGTTGCGTGCTACTGAATTGGGAAATGTAATCCTTTGTTGTGGCTTGAACTGCGCAACACTTATGTAAATACATTTCCGTAGCTGCGTTCATAATAACATTGATATTACCTAAATAGTATCCGTAACATATAAAATGAGAAAGAGAGAGAGAGTGAGAGAGAGAGAGAGAGAGAGAGAGAGAGAGAGAGAGAGAGAGAGAGAGAGAGAGAGAGAGAGAGAGAGAGAGAGAGAGAGAGAGAGAGAGAGAGAGAGAGAGAGAGAGAGAGAGAGAGAGAGAGAGAGAGAGAGACAGCCAGCCAGTCAACCAGACAGACAGACAGACAGACACAGAGAGATAGAGAGAGACAGGCTAACAAAGAGACAGCCACACAAAAAGAAAGAAAGCAACACATAAAGAAAGAAAAATACAGAGAGAGAGAGAGAAGACAAGTCCTCACACAGCTGTCCCATATCACGCATTTCATGACACAGGAAGCCACTGGAAACTCAAGGCTGATGCACCATTACAATTATCAGATTGATACAAGCACCAAAGGCACTGTAAACATCCTCTGAAAGTAACTCAAAATACGCCGCTACTATTTCTAAACGGGAAAATAAAATAACAAGTGTTTTTGTGTGTACTTTTTTTGCGGTATCGACTTACAAACACTTACCGGCGTTTGGGTAGAATTCCTTGTCTCCTCTTTCACCTACTTTTTTTCCGGGGGGGGGGGGGGGGGTAGCCTGTCCAAAATTGTAAGTTTTCATTCATGTTTAGTTGTGAGTCATTCATGTTTTATGTTCTAATGTTACGTCATCGGATGTTATATGACAATGAAGCCAAGATAGGGATATAGATAGATTGAGAGCGAGAGAATATATATATATATGTATATATATATTTATATATTTACATACATACATACATACATATATATATATGTATATATATACAAACATGCATTCATACATACTTACATACATACATAGAAAAAGAATGATATCCTGATGGAGAGAGAAAGAGATAGAAATATGTGTATATGTATATATATGTATATATATACAGAGAGAGAGAGAGAGAGAGAGAGAGAGAGAGAGAGAGAGAGAGAGATAGTTATGTAGATAGAGAAAGAGAGAGAGAGAACAGGACAGAGAAGAAGAAATAAAAAGGATTTGAAGAAGAAGAGAAAAAGAAGAAAAAAGAGAAAGAAAACGAGAACCTTCCTCTCGACGGGCAAACTCTCCTATTCCGTCTTCGCAATAGGATTGAAGGCGCGAGGGTCAGTGATGCGGCAAAAGAAGAGATTTTTATTCCTTCCACTCTGTTGACGTCTAAAAAAAAGAAAAAAAAAAAAGAAAAAAAGAAAAAAAAAATAGAGAAGGGAAAAGGGGATTCTACTCTAGCCTCATGATCCACGTGACTCCGAGGATAATACATGCATACATGCATACATACGTACATACATACAAACGTGCATTCAATCATACATACATACATACAAACGTGCATTCAAACATACATACATACATACATACATACATACATACATACATACAGACAGATATACATACATTAATGGACACTCTTTACCCTCCCATCCTCACTTTTGTATATATCCCTATCTCCCTCTCTCCCTCTCTCCTTCCCTTCTTCCCTTCTTCCCTATCCCTGCCACGTTCACCCTATCCCTATCCCTCCCTTTTACCTGGCTAGCCGTCTCGCTTGCGCCCCCCCCCCCCCCTGGCCCTTTCTCCCTTCTCCCCCTCCCCCTCTCTCCTCCCCTCCCCGTTCCCTCTCTCTGCTCCACACCCCCTCCCTTTCCCACTCCTCCCTCTCCTCCTCACTCCCCAACTCTCCCCCTCTCTCCTCCTCTCACCCTCCCCCTCTATCCGCCTTCCCATCCCCTCTCTCCCCCACCCACTCCCCCTCTCTCCTCCCCCTCCTACCCCCTCTCCTTCTCTCTCTCTTCCCCACTCCCCACCCCCTCCCCATCTTTCCTCCCCAACCCCTACCCACCTCTTACATCCCCCTTCCCCATTTCTCCTCCCTCCTCCCCCTCTCTTCTATCTCCCTCCCCCTTCCCCATCTCTCCTCCCTCCTCCCCCTCTCTCCTTTCCACCTCTCACCCTACCCCCATCCCCCTCTCTCTCCTCCCCGCCTTCATCCCCGCCCCACCTCCCTCCTCCTCACCCCCCACTCCCTCCTCCTCACCCCCCACTCCCTCTCCCTCTCTACCCCCCCGCCCCACCTCCCTCCTCATCCCCCACTCCCTCTCCCTCTCTAACCCCCCGCCCCATCTCCCTCCTCCTCACCCCCCCCACTCCCTCTCCCTCTCTAACCCCCCGCCCCATCTCCCTCCTCCTCACCCCCCCCCACTCCCTCTCCCTCTCTACACCCCCTCCCCACCTCCCTCCTCCTCACCCCCCTCACTCCCTCTCCCTCTCTACCCCCCCTCCCCACCCTCCCTCCGCCAATCAACCCGCACGTGGCCAGGTTTGCTTGGGGTGACTTTGAGACTCACAAGCAAGCACAAGCAGACTGTTCCTGGACGCACCTCATTTCTTCTAAGGGGTTCGTGTTTGTGTCCTTTTACGTTTTATTCATTTTTTTTTTTTTTTTTTTGTTACGTTCCTTACTCTTTTCTTTAAAAAAAAAAAAATATTTCATAATATATTTAAGTTTACTGGTTTGTTTGTTTTTTTGTTTTGTTTTAGTTTTCCTATTTAGGAATATATATATATTTTTTTTGTTATTTTCTATTCTGCTTTAGATCTTTCTAAAATGTTCATCTTTTTTCTTTTCTTTATAGGCGTTTCCTTATATGTTTTAAGTTTTAATGTTATATATTTATCGTTCATTCCGGATAACCTTTTTGCATTTATTTTACGATTCTTTTACTCTTCCCTTTGTTATCATCCTACTTCTTTTCTCAAATCTTCGTTCTTTTTCAATTCTTAGTCTTAGTTTTTTTTTTATTTCATTTCTGTAATTCTTTCAAAGTAGATTAGGATTTTATTACGTTTCTTTTTCTCTCTGTCTTTCTTTCGTTATTCTGTTTGATTATTTTTTTATTATTATTATTTCATCTACTTTCTCTCCCTTCTGTCACCAATAACGAGGTCCTGTCAAGTGACCTTATGACGTGACCTTAAACTTCAGGTTGTCAGTATGTGGAGGAAATTTGGTTAGTCATATTGTCATGTTTTTTTTTTTTCCTTTTAAACTTTTTTTCCTATTTAACTCTGTTTCTCTCTCTCTTTGTCTCTATGTCGCCGACTCTCTCTGATAGATAAATAGATATAGATATAGATGTAGATATAAATACACACACACACACACACACGCAGATGTGTGTGTGTGTGAGAGATAGATAGATAGAGAGAGAGAGAGAGAGAGAGAGAGGAGAGAGAGAGAGAGAGAGAGAGAGAGAGAGAGAGAGAGAGAGAGAGAGAGATGGATTGATTGATAGATATGAATATAGACATATAAATACATATAATTCTATATAATGCATTTATATATATAGACATAGTTATAAATGCATATATATATATATATATTATATATATATATATATATATATATATATATATGAGTGTGTGTGTGTGTGTGTGTGTGTGTGTGTGTGTGTGTGTGTGTGTGTCGTGTGTGGTGTGTGTATGTGTATATATAAATATATATATATATATATATATATATATATATATATATATATATATATATACACACACATAAACACAGCGACTGGTCTTTTTTTCAAGTAACAATATATCTATCAGTGTATGCATTCGCATGCACTCACGGGTTTCTTTTTTGTTGTTGTTGTTCTTCTTCTCTTGTTCTTGTTCTTGTTCTTCCTCTACTTTCACGTATGAATACCACTCGTGTCCTTCTCAAAGCGGCCTCCATCATCACAACTCTGATCTGGTGTTTATGGGGATGTCTGCCATGTATAGTTGATCATGCACTCTCACGGGAGGTTGGTCTTAAAGAGCGTGACCCGCCACCGTGCGCCTCCGGATGTCATTCTGTTGGGTTTGTTTGTTTGTTTGTCACTTTCTTGCATTATTTGGTTAGTTGTGGGTTGGGTGGGTGTTGAGGTGTGTGTGTGTGTGTGTGTTTGTGTTTTTGTTTGTGTGTGTGTTGTACACATAGAAAAGTGTATCTATATATATAATTATATATATAATATATATGTAGATATATGTGTACACACACACACACACACACACACACGCACACACACACACATACACACACACAAACACACACACATATATATGTGTATATATGTATATATCTTGCTATCTATGTATCTATGATTATGTTTTCGTGCCTGTGTGAGTGTCTGTGTATGTGTGTTCGTACATTTGCGTGACTGCATGCGTGTGTCTTTCTTTCACTCAAATCCATCCCACACGATTTTCATAAAACCAGACCAAAATATTTCATAAATCACTACTATATTTTCCCCTTTCACATTTCCACTTTTTTATGCCTGACCTTTTGCGCCGTTCTGTTACAAAATTTCAAACTTTAAAACAGTTTCCTTCACTTCAGATTGATGCAATCTGAAGTGTGTCTTATGAAAGTGTCTTACATGAATAACATTATCGTAATTGTTTGAATAAAAGAATTTGATATTATCTTAAGAAAGTTTAGAATCAGTATTCCCGTTGCTTTATAGAAATGACTTAATCGTATAAATAGTTTCAGTCTCAGGTACGGGTGGGGGGGGGGGAGGGGGGGGCAAAAGAACTGATGAAAATGGAAGAAAATAGCGGATAATAGGTAAGAGAGAAAATGAGAGAATACGATGAAGGAGGAGGAGGAGCGAGAGGAGGAGAGGGAAGAGGAAATAAAGAAAAAGGAGAAGGAAGAAGAAGAGAAGGAGGAAGAACAAGGAGGAGAAGGAGGAGAAGGAGGAGAAGGAGGAAGAAGAAGAGAGAAGAAGGAGTAGGAGGAAGAGGAGAAGGAGGAGAAGGAAGCAGAGGAGAAGGAGGAGAAGGAAGAGGAAGAGGAGGAGGAGGAGAAGGAGGAACAGAATGGAAGAGAAAGAGAAGAATGAATGAGGAATAGGAAGAAGAGGAGGATAAAAGAGGAGGAGAAGAGGAGGAGGATGAATGAGGAGTCGGAGGAGAAATTGAAGAGGAGGACGAAAATGACAAATAAAAAAGTAGATGAAGAAGAAGAAAAGGAATAGAAGAAAAGGAAGAAAAAGAGGGGGGGAGGGAAGTTAAAAAGGACGAGTAAAGACTACGTATAAAATAATACATTTAGGGCAATAAAAAATAAGAAATTAAATATATAAACAAACTGGAAAATAAAGAGGATCAAAGAAGAAGAAGAAGAAGAAGAAGAAGAAGAAGAAGAAGAAGAAGAAGACGAAGATGATGAAGGGGATGATGATAATGACGATGAAGAAAAGAGGAGGAAGATAACAAAGGAAAAAGAAGAAAAGTCGAGAAAGAAAGAGGAGTAGGAGAGAAAGGGAATGAGAAATAGGAAGAAGAAGAAAGAGAATGTAGGAAGAGGAAGAAGATAGAAAAATAAAAAAAAACAATAACAAACAGACACCAAAGAAAGAGAGAATAAATAGAGAGAAGAAGAGAAAAGGAGAGCAGATGAGTGGACGCAACATGGTCCCTTTTCCACAGCGCCCCTCCACCTTCCACCCTCCACCTGCCCCCCCCCCCCACGCTCCGCTCCTTCGTCGATGATGCTCCCCCCCATCCACCCTCCACCCCCCTCCCTCTTCCACCTCCTCCCCGCCCTCCACCCCCCTCCCTCTTGCACAGCGCCCCTCCGACCCCCCCCCCCCCCCGCCTCCTCCCAACGCCCTACTCCTTCTTCGATAGCACCCTCCCCCCTCCGCCCTCCCCCACTCCCTCTTCCACAGCGCCCATCCTCCACCCCCCCCCCCCCCGCCCTCCTCCTCCTCCACCACCTCCACCCCGCTTCGCTCCACCGCCTCCACCGCGTCATCTCCTGCGTACCGACATCGCCTTCAAGGAAAACCAGAATGTGGAGTGTTTTTGTTCGCTGGATATTTTTTTTTTTTTTTTTTTTTGTCGTTTTTGTCTTTGTTTTGGTCTCCTCTCCTTGTTTGTTTTTTGTTTTTGTTTTTTGTTATGTTTTGTCTTGTTGTTTTCTTCTTCTTTTTTTTTCTTTCTTTACTTTTCCTTCTTTTTGTATTTCTGTCGTTTATGTTTTTGTTTTTTTTCGGGGGGGGTGAAGGGGGGGAAGGGGGGAAGGAAGGGGGAGGGAGAGGGTATCTTCTGCCTTTTGTTTTGGTCCTCGAGTTTGTAAATTCTTTGGTGTTGTTGATTTTGTTGTTGTTGTTTTTTTGTTGTTGATGATGATGTAATTAAAGGAGAAAAGGATAGAAATGTTTATTTCTCTCTCTCTCTCTCTCTCTCTTTCTCTCTCTCTCTCTTTCTCTCGTTCTCTCTCTCTCCCTCTCCCTCTCTCTCTCTCTCTCTCTCTCTCTCTCTCTCTCTCTCTCTCTCTCTCTCTCTCTCTATTTCTCTCTCTCTCTCTCTCTCTCTCTCTCTCTTTTGTTTTATTCTTTTTTTTATTATTATTATTGCCAAGATCCCGAGAAGAAGAGCTGAAGACTTCTGATTTTTTTCTTTTTTTTTTTTTACTTTCGTTTTCCTTTTTTTTTCTGTTGAGGTTGCAAGGTGTTGCAGGTTGCATAATATTGGAATATATTGTTTACGTTTTGATTATAGTCTTTGATGTTAAGTTAGTTTTTTTTTTCTTTTCTTTTCATTTAATACTGATTGGATTATTTATCAATGTAAAAAAAAAAGAAAAAAGGGATTATCGTAACTATAATTTTTTTGTTTTTTGGTATTTATTTGTCGGTACAAAAAGCACGCCATTTTGTCTCCCATTCCAACCGTGTCTAAAGTAAAAAAAACAAAAACAAAACAAAAACGAATCCTTCCTCACTGTAAATATTTCCTTCTCAATCCGACGATAAATTCCAGCAAGATTAAAATATAACAAAAAAAACAAACGACATTCTCACATTACACAAACGAAATCTATCATCGAAAGAGCTCCCACTGATGCATGCAACATCATTTACGTCCCTGCAAATGATACAGAATCTTTAAAACAAAATGTAAGAAGGTCACATAAGAAGCGGATGTCTCAAGTGCAGACATTCTTATGGTCACGTGATCTGCTGGTGACGTCATGAGGTGTTGGGATTTTGTACCTGAGGGCTATTTGGTCGGCGAAGAAGGCGAAGAAGAAAATGAAGGGGAAGGGGGGGGGAGGAGGAGGAGGAGGGAGAATGGCTGGAGGAGAAGGAGGAAGGGTGAGGGAGGAGGAGGAGGAGGAAGGATGGGGGAGGAGGAGGAGGAGGAAGGATGGGGGAGGAGGAGGAGGAGGAGGAGGAGGAGAAGGAGGTAGAGGAGAAGGAGGAGAAGGAGGAGGAGGAGGAGGAGGAGGAGGAGGAGGAGGAGGAGAAGGAAGAGCATGGGGGGATGGAGGAGGAGGAAGGGTGGATGGGGGAGGAGGA
>NC_061820.1:35364009-35385237 GCF_019202785.1 Penaeus chinensis | reverse complement strand
AATCTCGGGGCTAAACAAAAAGAAAAATGGAAAGGGAAGAACTACGTAGTATCGATGTTAAACAAAAGGAGGCAAGGACAAAGATACGACGAATAAACGGTGATAAATCAAGGAAAACGATAACATTTCAGAAAACTGCAACGGAGAAAAATTACGCATGTTAACGGCAATTATGAGAATAATGACCCAAGAGATTTGATTTGATAAATGTATTACGTCCAGTGGACGACAAGCAATTAAGTGGAACTATAAAGAAAGTGTGTAAGTGTGAATGTGTGCGTGTGCTTGTGCGTGTGCGTGTGCGCGTGCGCGTGCGTGTGCTTGTGCTTGTGCGTGTGCGTGTGCGCGTGCGTGTGCGCGTGCGCGTGCGCGCATGTGTATGCGTATGATTTAAGAATTTAAGAAACTAGAAACGAGTCATCCCGCGCCCCACAACCGACACTTACAACCGACACTTACAACCGACACTTACAACCGACACTTACAACCGACACTTACAACCGACACTTACAACCGACACTTACAACCGCCCAAAGTCCAAATTACGCGAGATCATCGCCGCATCACACGGAGTTACGTAAATGAGGCCGATCACGTGATCAAGATGGTTATGTGACCTCAGTAAATCAATCACACATTCCAGGAAGCGGCTACTCTCTTTCGGCGGGTCGATAATGCATTCCAGGGCCGCTTAAGAGCCTTCTCGAACATTCTAAGAGCGGCCGGATACAACCGGATTCTTCCGAAAAGGCGAAAGACGCTCCCGATTACTGAGGTTTTGTATGGATCGCCGGAGTAAACAGAGCGGCGCTTACATGATACTTGAGTACGTGTGCATATTAATGTACATAACAGGCACATGCATACATAAAAGTGAAAATGAGAGAGGAGAGAGGGGAAGAAGGGAAGAGGGGAGGGGAAGGGAAGAGGGGAAGAAGGGGAGAGGGGGAGAGGGGATGAGGTGGGGAGGGAGAGGGAGAGGGAGAGGGAGAGGGAGAGGGAGAGATATGAGGGGAGAAAAGAGAAAGAGGGGAGAGAGAAAAGAGAAAGAGGGGGGGGGGGAGAGAAAAGAGATATTATGCGGCAAGAGCAGGAAAAGAACAAAATTGTCTCGAATTCTTGTAGCTTTTAATCTGAGGATTACTTTAAACGCCCGATTGGCTAAGTCTATTTGCATACCAAGACTATCAAAAGCAGTGCGAATTAGCCATTCCACCGCCACACTCCCAACCACATTCCGAACGCCTCGCTCACTCAAAGGCTTCGAAGCTACAAGCGAGAAGTTGAACAGGATTTCGCTATTCGCACAACGATCGAGGAGTTGATCAGGGTTCTACTATTCGCACAACGATCGAGGGGGTTGATCAGGGTTTCGCTATTCGCACAACGATCGAAGAATTGATCAGGGTTCTACTATTCGCACAACGATCGAGGGGGGGTTGATCAGGGTTTCGCTATTCGCACAACGATCGAAGAATTGATCAGGGATTTGCTATTCACACAACTACCAATTTGCACAAAGTCATAGATATATCGTGGACTTAAAGCGGGGATACCCGTAGGCCTAAGAGAACACGTGAATTAGAGAGGGAAGAAGTGAATGAGATGAGTTGAACGGATGAATAGGTAGGAAGGTTAAGCGAGTGAGCGAATGGGATTACCTTAAACATACACAGACAGACAGACAGACAGACAGACAGACAGACAGACAGACAGACAGACACGCACAAACAAACCCAAGACAGCCGGACTGAAGCAAGCTATCGGGCAAACATGCGCTTGCAATCATGCAGCTACGTATGTGAGGCTAAACACGTGACAGAGAAATCGATAATCATGCAGGACAGGGAAGAGAGCGTATGCACTGCACGGATTTTGCAACATTTTCCGCGGACAAGTCCTGAGTGATAACCACGCCTCTTAAGTACTCAAAAACGCACGCACGTCCCATTTGCCCTTTTAGGAAATCGTATATACTTTTGCCCTTTTAGAAGAAAACCGTGTATATTTGTCCTCTTAGAAGACGATCAACGTGTAAATCTAACCATGGATTCTCCCGCCATCAAACCTTCAAAAACGAACCCCTCTGAATTGTTCACAAAGTCAAAAAGGTAATTTGTGTCCCTCGAAGAACGTGCATGTGTTATCAGCGTGAAAAAAAATAATAAAAATTTAAGGAAAAAAATCGACTGCTGCCAACATGTCCGAGATTCTTTGAAGTCGCATTCCTACAAATGTAAAAAAAAAAAAAAAAAAAAAAAAAAAAAAAAAAAAAAAAAACCGAAATACATACACATACCACGCAAGTTATACACACATCGAGAGAGAAATACAAGATCATCATTCTACGCATGCAAAAATGTTATAGATGGAAAGAAATGCAAGATCAAAGTGGGAAGAGAATGCCAAAATAGGACAGAATAAAACTAAGGAATATTATGCGTATAAAAATAGCGACTTCACCACCTACCCCCCTACCCCCCACCCCCCACCCCCTCTGAATATTTGCGTTTCGATTATTTTTCTTGCAAATGTTTACCTTGTTCTAAGAATAGCAACGCGACCACCTCCTCCACCTCCTCCTCCTCCTCCTCCTCCTCCTCCTCCTCCTCCTCCTCCTCCTCCTCCTCCTCCTCCTCCTCCTCCTCCTCCTCCGCTAACCTGTTTCTTTTCTGAATTGGAATAACTTCCGTAACTCCTTTCTGTCCTTCGTACGTTTATTGCCATCCTCTTCTCACTTTTCTTTTCTTCCTTCTCTTCCTTCTTTTTCTACTTCTCTTCGTCTCCCCACTCGCCGCCTCCTCTGCTTCTCTGCTTCCTTCCTTCCTTCCTTCCTTCCTTCCTACCTTCCTTCCTTCCTACCTTCCTTCCTTCCTTCCTACCTACCTACCTACCTTCCTACCTTCCTTCCTTCCTTCCTTCCTTCCTACCTACCTACCTTCCTTCCTTCCTTCCTTTCTCCTCTTCCATCCCATTCAGTTTCTTGCTCTTCCCACTCCCTTTCTTAATTTTCATGTTTTCCCAATTCCCTTCTCCTTATCGCTACCTACTGACCGTCAATCACCTTCCTCTCCTCCTCTTCTACTACTTCCAATTATCACAGATTAGATGTCCATTTAAAAAAAATATATATTTTCCCCATTTAACAGATAAATGTTACACCCACGTCGAAAGAGCTGTCACTTCGCTAGATATGCCTATATGGAAACAAGGAAAAAGTAACTTTCATGTTATGATGAAAATGACAAATTAATGAGGAAAAGCTAACATCATCAAAATCAACAACATAAACATAAACAACAACATAAACATAAACAACAAACACAAAAACAACCTCAACCTCAACCTCCTCATCATCATCATCATCACCACCACCATCATCATCCTCCTCCTCATCATCATCCTCCTCCTCATCCTCCTCCTCATCATCATCCTCCTCCTCATCATCATCATCATCATCATCATCATCATCCTCATCATCATCATCATCATCCTCATCATCATCATCATCCTCATCATCATCATCATCATCATCCTCATCCTCATCCTCATCCTCATCCTCATCATCATCATCCTCATCAACATCATCATCATCATCATCATCATCCTCATCAACATCATCATCAACATCATCATCAACATCATCATCAACATCATCATCAACATCATCATCCTCATCAACATCATCATCACCACCATCCTCCTCCTCTGTATGCACCACGAACCTAACACGCAGTTGTCATCGCGTCCACATCGGCGGGCCCGTTCCCTCGGCACCCTCTGCACGGTCGGCTCCTGCAACATGCACGACCCCCCTTGGCACGACCCCCCTTGGCACGACCCCCCTTCCCTCGCCCCCGCACACATCCCCCCTTGACACGACCCCCCCTTGGCACGACCCCCCTTGGCACGACCCCCCTTGGCACGACCCCCTTGGCACGACCCCCCTTCCCTCGCCCCCGCACACATCCCCCCCTGCGTGTGGAGTCTACCTTTAAACTCTCACCTCCCTCCTCCTCTCCTTAATCTCTTACTGCCTTTATTCATCCAAGCACTCTAATTCCCTGTTATCCTTGTTACTACTATATTCGTTCAATGCCCCCCCCTACTTTTAATTTAGCCTTACTACTTCCTTTGTCGATTTTATGCCCTCTGATGTCCTTTAGCCGATCTTTATCCGATCTCCTCCCCTTTCTCTTCTCCTCGCTCCTCCTCCTCCTCCTCTTCCTCCTCCTCCTCCTTCTTCTCCCCCCCTTTTCTTCTCCTTCTCCTCCTCCTTCTCTTCCTCCATTCGCAAATCCAATTCTCCCACGCCCACCGCTCTCTTTTGCGATGCATTATACACAGCTTTGCCGCCCACGGTTGCCTTACCCTTCACTCTCCCTCTTCCATATTTCCCCTTTCCATTTCCTGCTTCTTCCCCCTCTTCTCCTTCCCCAGGAGAGGAGAGGGGAGATCGAAGAATGCGAGAGGAATAGAGGAAAGAGAGAAGAAGAAAGGGGAAAGGAGGAGGAAGAGAAGAAAAAAAAAATCGCCTCATTCAATCTTAAGCAAGCCAGGGCATTTCCGATCTCGTTTGTCCGTGGCCTAAACAGATTACCCCAAAAACAGTCGATAGCGGACTGTGAACCGGCACTATCTCTTCTCTGCTCTGTCGTTTTATCCTAGTTTATCATTTCTCCCTCACTCCGCTCTCTCCGTGTCTAGTTCGATCATCTAATATTCATAAATTCTGCTGGCACCCTGACGTTTCACTGCTCACTGTCAATTCTGCCCGGCACAATGCAACTTACTGTATACTTTGATATGAGAGGTTTATAAATGACGGTGATAAAAATAGCTGTCTAAATTTAAATCACTCACTCACTCACTCACTCACTCACTCACTCACTCACTCACTCACTCACTCACTCACTCACTCACTCACTCACTCACTCACTCACTCACTCACTCACTCACTCCTTTCATCCTGTCTAACACCCCTCTCCCCCTCTCCCCCTCTCCCCCTATCCCCCACTCCCTCCTCCCCTGCTCCCTCCTTTAAAGGCTGGCTCCACCTGTTGCTCTGCTTCAGATAATTCTCAGTCAAGTGGTCAGTGTGTTTGTTGGCCAAGCACATCATCAACGATATGGGTAGGAAGGTGGGGGGAGATAGATGGGGGGAGATAGATGAGGGAAGAGAGAGGGGGGAGATAGAGGGGGGAGAGAGGGGAGAGAGCGGGGAGAGAGAGGGGGGAGACAGAGGGGGGGAGAGAGGGGGGAGATAGAGGGGGAGAGGGGGGGGAGAGAGAGGGGGGAGAGAGGGGGAAAGATAGATGAGAGGAGAAAGCGGGGAGAGAGAGAGAGCAGAGGGGGGGGGGAGAGGAAAGGTGGGGGAGGAGAAGGAAGGGTAGAAGCGAGGGAGGGAGAGAAGGTAGGTGGAGAAGGATGGAAGGCGGAGAGGGAGAGGGAGAGGGAGAGGGAGAGGGAGAGGGAAAGGGAGAGGGAGGAGGGAGGGAGGGAGGGGAAAAGTGAGGGGGTGAATAAAACAAGAGGAAAAGAGGAGAAGAGGGGGGAGAGTGAGAGGGGGGAAAATGAGAGAGAGAGGGGGAAGAGGGAGAAAAAATGAGAGAGAGAGGGGGAAGAGGGAGAAAAAATGAGAGAGAGGGGGGGAAGAGGGAGAAAAAATGAGAGAGAGAGGGGGAAGAGGGAGACAAAATGAGAGAGGAGGGGGGGGAAGAGGGAGAAAAAATGAGAGAGAGGGGGGGAAGAGGGAGAAAAAATGAGAGAGAGGGGGGGAAGAGGGAGAAAAAATGAGAGAGAGGGGGGGAAGAGGGAGAAAAAATGAGAGAGAGGGGGGGAAGAGGGAGACAAAATGAGAGAGAGAGGGGGAAGAGGGAGACAAAATGAGAGAGAGGGGGGGAAGAGGGAGACAAAATGAGAGAGAGGGGGGGAAGAGGGAGACAAAATGAGAGAGAGGGGGGGAAGAGGGAGACAAAATGAGAGAGAGAGGGGGGAAGAGGGAGACAAAATGAGAGAGAGGGGGGGAAGAGGGAGAACAAAAGAGAGAGAAAAGAGAAGGGGGGGAAGAGGGAGACAAAAAGAGAGAGAAAAGGGGCTGGGACGAGGAGACAAAATGAGAGAGAGGGGGGAAGAGGGAGACAAAAGAGAGAGAGAGGGGGGAAAAGGGAGACAAAATGAGAGAGAGGGGGGGAAAGGGGGGACAAAATGAGAGAGAGGGGGGAAGAGGGAGACAAAATGAGAGAGAGGGGGGGAAGAGGGAGACAAAATGAGAGAGAGGGGGGGAAGAGGGAGACAAAATGAGAGAGAGGGGGGGGAAGAGGGAGACAAAATGAGAGAGAGGGGGGGAAGAGGGAGAAAAAATGAGAGAGGGGGAAGAGGGAGAAAAAATGAGAGAGAGGAGGAGAGGGAGGAAAAAATGAGAGAGAGAGAGAGAGGAGGAGAGGGAGGAAAAAATGAGAGAGAGAGAGAGGAGGAGAGGGAGGAAAAAATGAGAGAGAGAGAGGAGGAGAGGGAGGAAAAAATGAGAGAGAGAGAGGAGAGGGAGAAAAAGGAGAGAGAGGGGGAGGAGGAGAAGAAAGGAGAGAGAGAGGGAGGAGAAGGAGAAGAAAGGAGAGAGAGAGGGAGGAGAAGGAGAAGAAAGGAGAGAGAGAGGGAGGAGAAGGAGAAGAAAGGAGAGAGAGGGGGAGGAGAAGGAGGAGAAAGGAGAGAGAGGGGGGGAGGAAGGAGAAGAAAGGTGAGGGAGAGAAGAAAAGAGAACAGAAGAGGGATAAGGAGACGGAATGCGCGACAGAAAAAAAGAGCGAAAGGGAGAAGGTGAGGACGCGAGTAACGAAGACAATAACCACAGAGGTGGTGAATAAAGGGGGGGAAGGGAGAGAGGTGGAGTGAACGCGAGGCGGTCGACGGCCTGGGAGCTGGACAGGTGGCTTGGCGTTGCTGATGAGAAACCTGGAAATTTCGAGGCGATAGTTGACATAATGACCCCGCGATTTCCCTATCAGCACCGCGACTGATGATAATGCTTATCCTACTTCATTTCTAACTGATATTAAAAAAACAACAACTACAAAATATTTCCCCCGAAAAGAAAGCAAGAAAAAAATAATGCTGATAAAACTATCGAAAATAACACGGCGGTGGGGGAGGGTTGTGGAGAGGGTGGTGTGGGGGGGGGGGGGGAAATCCACACGAGGCGGAACAAAACAATCAGTTTTATCTGCATCTCGGCCCCCCCCTCCCTCCCCCTCTCCCCCTCCCCCTGCACCTAGATCACGTGCCATATGGTGTCACTGTTACGAGATGTTCACCAATCCCCCCGACCTTACGTTTTCACTGACTCGCGTGTCCTTGGGCGAATATTCGAGATTGGTTTCTCACGATTTCCCAATCCGCGGTCGCTGAAATCAGGACAGATTCCGTACAAAGGTTACATATCCAGTACATCAACGTTGTACATTGGACAGATTGTATAAACCAGGCAAGTTACGTGGACAGGGTTTGATTATATTCGGTGTATTATTCCGATCCGATTGCACAAAACGTGTTTTCGGTGATGTACACGATGCATTAGATTAGTTCAGTCCCTGTTGTATACTAGGTGCATGATACATCATGCAATAAATATGTAGTGGACGTCGTATACTCCCACACTTCATGTTACATAACCATCTCACCGCTGCCTCCTCTCCCTCTCCCTCTCCCTCTCTCCTTCTCTCCTCTCTCTCTCTCTCTCTCTCTCTCTCTCTCTCTCTCTCTCTCTCTCTCTCTCTCTCTCTCTCTCTCTCTCTCTCTCTCTCTCTCTCTCTCTCTCTCTCTTTCAATCACATACAGTAAATATACAAATGTAATTAGGCTTTGACATGTAAATTAGTCGTTGTAGAGTCTGTCTAAGATTCGATTCTGAGAATAAAAGGAATCTAATTTAAGAGCTTTGTACCCGGTGCTTGTACATGTGCTTGCATGCGCGTGGGGGTATCTGCGTCGCTTACATGCGTATGGATACATAGGTCCTGGAAATGCACGCACCAATGGCCAATACGTAGTCAGCTAATTTTCATAATCAAATTTCGAATTCTTTTAGACTCCGAAGTCTTGCTCGCTTAGACACTTTCAAAATGCATGTAGTTCCTCTTCTCGTCTAAGGAATGCACACAAACAAACACTGTTTTCGTGAGCATCGGCGGCAGACAACAGTGACTAAGCTATCACTCAATATCAGAAACGGCATTAACATTATCATTATCACCATTATCAATGTCATCATCAGCATTATTGTCATCCATAGTGTTATAATTATTAGTGTTTTCTGACTGTTAATAATAATGAAAATAGCAATAATAATAATAATAATAATAATAATAATAATAATAGTAATAATAATAATAATAATAATAATAGTAATAATAATAACAACAACAATAATAACAATAATAACAATATTAACAATATCAATAACATCAACAATAATAATAACTGATAAAATGTACTATAATCATAGTAACAGTAATAACAATAACAACTATAACAGTGACAATAATAATAATAATAAAACAACACTACTACTGCTGATAATAATAACGATTATTTAATAATAACAAAATAAAATAAATAAAAACAAAAGTAAGAAATTATGATAAATAACAATAATATAATGACACAAATAGTGACAACTGAAAACCAATGATACTGATAATAATGAGATGATAATCATGATCATCCTCATTCACAAGATGATAATAAAATATTACATATTAATGGACAAGAAAATGATAAAATCTAAAGAAAAATAATGATAATAATTATGATGTTAATAATAACAACAAAGAGAGAAGAAAGGAAGAGGGAGGGGAGAGAGGAGAGAGGGGGGGGAGGAGGGAGGGAGGAGAGAGGAGAGAGGAGAGAGGGGGGGAGGAGGGAGGGAGGGAGGGGAGAGGGGAGGGAGGGAGGGAGGAGGAGAGAGGGGAGGGAGGGAGGAGAGAGGGGAGAGAGGAGGGAGGAGAGAGACGGGAGGAGGGAGGAGAGAGAGGGGAGGGAGGAGAGAGAGGGGAGGGAAGGGAGGGGAGAGATAAGAGGAAAGGGAGAGGGAGGGGGGAAGGAAAGAGAAACCAGGAGATAGGGAGGGGAGGGGAAGAGCCAGGGAGGGAGGGAGGGAGATATAGATAAAAGAAATAGGGAGGGGGAAGGAGTAGATTAGAGAAGATGGGGAAGAGGAAAAAGAGGGAGGCAAAAGTTAAGTTTCAGACAGACAGACAGACAGACACAAACAGACGGAACACAACCCAAGAATACAAGCTTATCCTATCCAAAACCTCGCAATCCCCCCTTCCCCTTCCCCTTCCCCTTCCCCACCATACCCTCTACCCCCCCCCTCCTCCCCCGCTTACCCCGGCAGCCTCCCACAAGAAACAGCTCCATCCCGCGCCCTCTATTGACGCAATGGGGCCCCAGTTATACCCCCGCGGCACCTGCGTGATGCAATGACCCTCCTGCGCGGCCTGGGACCAGCGGTGCCCGAGGTCAGGGCGGCCGCGTGGCACTATCCGAGCCCTTGAACCTTTTTTTCTCTTTCCTTTTTATTATATTGCTGTTTTTTTTTTTCTTTTCTTTTTCCCGTTTTATTTGTTGTGCTTTCTTTTTTTTTCTTTTATTATTGTTTTATATCTATTCATTTCTTTTTTGCCTTTATTTATTTTGCTTTGTAGAGAGAGAGAGAGAGAGAGAGAGAGAGAGAGAGAGAGAGAGAGAGAGAGAGAGAGAGAGAGAGAGAGAGAGAAGAGAGAGAGAAAGAGAGAGAAAGAGAGAGAAAGAGAAAAAAAGAGAGAGAAAGAGAGAGAAAGAGAGAGAAAGAGAGAGAAAGAGAGAGAAAGAGAGAGAAAGAGAGAGAAAGAGAGAGAAAGAGAGAGAGAGAGAAAGAGAAAAAGAAAGAGAGAGAAAGAAAGAAAGAAAGAAAGGAGAGAGAAAGGAGAGAGAAAGAAAGAAAGAAAGAAAGAAAGGAGAGAGAAAGAAAGAAAGAAAGAAAGGAGAGAGAAAGAAAGAAAGAAAGAAAGGAGAGAGAAAGAAAGAAAGAAAGAAAGGAGAGAGAAAGAAAGAAAGAAAGAAAGGAGAGAGAAAGAAAGAAAGAAAGAAAGAGAGAGAAGAGAAAGAAAGAAAGAAAGAAAGGAGAGAGAAAGAAAGAAAGAAAGAAAGGAGAGAGAAAGAAAGAAAGAAAGAAAGGAGAGAGAAAGAAAGAAAGAAAGAAAGGAGAGAGAAAGAAAGAAAGGAGAGAGAAAGGAGAGAGAAAGAAAGAAAGGAGAGAGAAAGAAAAAAAAGAAAGGAGAGAGAAAGAAAAAAAAGAAAGGAGAGAGAAAGAAAAAAAAGAAAGGAGAGAGAAAGAAAGAAAAAAAGAAAGGAGGGAGAAAGAAAGAAAGGAGGGAGAAAGAAAGGAGAGAGAAAGAAAGAAAAAAAAAGAAAGGAGAGAGAAAGAAAGAAAGGAGAGAGAAAGAAGAAAGAAAGAAAGGAGAGAGAAAGAAAGAAAAAAAGAAAGGAGGAAAGAAAAAAATGAAAAAGAATGAAGAAAGAAAGAAAAAAGAAATGAGGAGAGAAAGAAGAGAGAAGGAGGTAGAGAGAAAGAAAGAAAGAAAGAAAGAAAGGAGAGAGAAAAAAGAAAGAGAAAGAAAAGAAAGGAGGAAAAAAAGAAAGGAAAGAAAAGAAAAAGAAAATTAAAGTTACCCGCCGTCTTTATTAAGAGAACATAAATTTTTTATCTTAATACACATAAATATATTAATCTACTTAAGATATAGATCTACAGACTAAATTAGACATGTTAAATAAATTAGTATTACAAAGAAAATACTACTTAGGATTGTAATGATTAAATCTACTAAAAAATACCAAACTAAAATATTACACAGTCATTACTTATGTTTTGACGTCCCTGTATTACCACATCGGCTAACCTATTGAGTATAAGACCACCAACTAATATACTTTCCTCACTGAAATGCATTTTGTAGACACAGTATCTTGAAAGTATTATAACCCAACAGAGAATTATTAGCTTATTAAAATTTTTATTGTCGTATTCGTTTAACCTAGGTTTCTATGAGGTTATGGAATTAGTATTGATTTGTATTAGAACAATTAAAAATATAGATTTAATATGATATAAGGAATATTATAATTATAAATTTGCTTCTATAGCACTTGTTTTTTGGTTAATATTAATACATATGACATAATATTTTCTAAGCTTATTAGCCCGGTTTGTTTATAAACATATTAAATGTTCTCAAAATGTGTGATAAATAAAATGTTAATTTATTTTCGACAAAATTCATATTTGAGAGAAAGAGAAATATATACTACAGAATTATTTCAGTTACTGCCGGTGTTGGGGTTTTTTTGTAGATTTAAATGTAACTGTCTTGCGAGCTGGTTCGTGGTATTGATGGGATTAGGAGTGTTTTAGTTAAGTTCTTGTGCTGATATCTATTGTTTTGTAGGTTTGTTTTTTACGGGGGTGGTTTGAAGTCTAATTTGTCTGTAGAGATGAAGATTCGTCTTTCCCTCCTATTCGACTAACTTGTTGTTCGAACAGCATCTAGATGACATTTAGCTGGTCTTGTGATACGGTGGTATTTGTTTCTCATTTGGTAAGGTGACAGGGTTTTTTTTGCTATAATTCGTTTTTGGATCTCTTTAACTGCGAATGTGGGCTTGCGTTTAGATCAAGGGCATCCAAGTTCCATATTAGTAGACTTGTACTTTGTCTTGGGCTATTCGTTTCATTTCGGGTTGGGGGAGGTACTAGGTTTGCTTTCTAAATCGGTATCTCATTCTGATGTTCGCTGTTCTCTTTAATCGTATTCACAGAGCGGGCTGTCTTTGCTTGCTCGCTCCTTACTATTTTCAGGTAGTGCCTTGTCTTTGGACTTTTTTTCTTATCCTCATTTCGATGAGTTCAGGTTTGCTGCAAGACATAACTGTTGTAGAGTGAGAGGGCCGCACTTTCTTTCTCGCTAATTGTCAATCTCCGGTCAGGAGAAAGCCGAGTTGATCGTTTTACCCTTGTTTCTTGCAGGCGGTTTCTGAGAGTTGACAGGCCAGGGTCCGAATCCATTCATCTCGGCTACGCCATGTGAGTTTCAGAGTCATGATAGCTAAGATTCTTAGCGGAGCTATATCCTATTAAATAAGATACTTTGCCTAATTATTTTTTGGTTGTAGTTCATCGAGTCACTAGGGTTGCACCCTCCGAATGGAACAGAAATCTGAGCCTGCGTGCTTGTTCTGTTTCTAGATTGTATTCGCGGGCATAGGGTTATTGTCCCAGTTAGAGCGTATTTATCATTTTAACAGTTGTATTCTTGTATGGAGGTGTTCTATCTTTTTAAGTTTAAGTCGAGGTGGTGGCGGCCTTCTTCATGGTATAGTCCTTTTTTTTCTACCTGTGCGGTTTAAGTTGTTTCCTTATTTTTTTTGTGGATCCATACCTTTTCTTTTTTGCTAATTTTATTTCAGTTCTGTTCTGCTATATTGATAGTTTTTGGAGAAAGCATATGTGAGTTTTTATGAATTTTTTAAGGGTTGTATTCTAATTTTACTATATCTATTTCGTGTGTTCCGGGTTTCTTTGTAATATTGGTTTTATCTCTCTGAGGGGGCCTGCCCGCGGCAGAATCTCCTCATGTTTTGTTTTGTTGACTCGGTCATAGGTGTGTTTGGCAGGAGTATTCTCACTTTTTCTTCTACCTTCACCCGTCTGCGTACGAATTGGTCCGTTACTTCTTTTGCCACTTGGCCTGTCATCTCTTATGATTTGTGGTAGTTATGTTTTATAAATTATCCCGCTCTTGGTGTTAGTTAAGATTTTGCTGTCTTTGTTTAAGGTTTGTTTTCTGGCCTACTATGCGTATAGTAATGTTCATGGGGGGTTTCGTAAAACTGCCATATGTGTACATTTGGAGTCTTGTGGGGCGTACAAATGAACTCCACTTTTCGTTTCGAATTACACTGCTATCTTCTAACATTTACTAAGAGAAACTTTTTAATGTACGCGGTAGATGATCTTGATAAGCCTTTATATATACGTAATGATTTTGCGTGCTTTGCTCTCATGGTTTTAATCTTTTGTGCGGTTGTTCTCTTGACCAAATTTCAATGTGTATTTCGTTAAGTACTTTAGTCACTTACAGTATATATTTGCAAATAATCATTAACAGCTCATTATCGGTAAGCTATAACCACGTTATAATTTACTACTCTTTAAGCTTTAATCGTTATGAGTCCGCTTTTTTTTAAATCATTAGTCTTTATTACTTTATTTTCGGTTTAGTGTAAAATAATATTCAAGTCTATTCCGGCATCTTATTATCAATAACATTATCGTAAAAATTAAAAGTATTAACATATAAACAAAAAAAAAAAAATGAGATCAAATCAATATCATGTTAAGAAACTCATACAAGAAAAGTAAAAAGAAAAACAATTAAAGGATACCCCCCCCTAAAGATGTCTGTTTCATCATAAGTACTCACCCCAGAACCCCCCCTAACGCATTCCAAAAGACATCTGACAAAACACAAATAAATCCAGCATATTAAGAAAGAGAAAGAAAGAAGGAATATATATATATAGCCCCCTATCCGTGAGAGAAAGTGAAAGAAAGAGAAGAAGTCTTAAGTCTCGTCAAAGAAAGAGCAAGAGCTTACAAGTCCTACTCCCCCCCCCCCCCCCCCCCCCCCCCCCCCCCCCCCCCCCCCCCCCCCCCCCCCCCCCCCCCCACGCGAACAGAAAGAAAAAGGAAAGAAATGAAAGTAAAGAAAGGCAAGAACAAGACGAGAAGAGATGGAAAAGACGGAACAAGATTGAGGAAGTGGGAAAGAGAGGAGAGATTGCTGACCTATTAGTCTCATTTCCATGACCTGCGCTGTCCTATACCGCCAACACTACCATAATCTCTATCGTAAGTCTTTCTCCTAAATCATCAACACTTCTCTCTCATTAACCTCCTCACCACCACCATTCTACCTTAAACATCTACGCTACACCGCACACCGCCACCCCCCCCCCTCCCCCCTCCAACAAAATCCCAAACTACACGCCGAATCTTGCAACAAAAATCATCTCGTCAGCTGCCCCCCCCCCCCCCCCCCCCCCCCCCCCCCCCCCCCCAATGATTCTCACCCCTAATCACCATGATTATAAGGAACAGCAGCAAAACAGCAAGCCACAATCCGCACTACATTCGGCCTGTGGGAATTGCCTCATTACGCGCTCGCCAACCAGCCCCCCCCCGCCCCCCCCCGCCCTTCCCCCACGCCCTCACGCGCCTCTCTCCGCAGAATGAACACGCAAATGGCAACATTCTGGGGGGGTGGGAGTGAGGGGGGGTTAAAGGGGGGGTGTTATAAAGGGGTTTTGTTGGTTTGATTTCGCTCTTTAGTTCCTGCCAACACCCCCCCCCCCTTTCTTCTATTCTCCATCTTTCACTATCATTTTCAACTTTCATCCACATTTTTATTCCCATTCCCATCCGCATTCCCATTCCTTTTTCATTCCCATTTCTATCTACATTCCATTCCTCCTCCTCCTCCCTCCTCATATCCTCCTCTTATACCTTTCCCTTTCCCCTCTCCCTCACACCTCACTCCCTCTTCTCCCTAAGAGAGGAGAAGAGAGGAGAGAAGAGAAGAGAAGACAAGAGAGGATGAGAAAGAAGATGAGAGAGAGGAGAGGAGAGAAGTGAAGATGAGAGAGAGTGAGAGAGAGAGAGGTGAGAAAATGAAAACGAGAGAAAAGATAAGAGAAAAAAAAAACGATAGAAAAATAAGAAATAATATGAAAACCACTGCTGACTGAGATCCTCGAGAGCAAAAGTTGAACAAAAGCAAACGGAAAAATAAACAAAAACACACAAAACAAAAACAAAGAACGAGTTGACAGGGGACCGAAAGCAGACCAGCAACAGATACAATGGACAGAAGAAAAAAAAAAATAAAAAAAAAGACGAACGGCCCGGTCTTCTGTAATGATATTGATTACGACCGTATCTATGAGCAGGAAATTAAACTGTAATCAAAATTATTTTTTTTGAGTTTACTTTTTATTATTCATAAGTCATTATCATATATTCACGAATCATCACATTCGCATCCGTCATTATTATAGGTATGTATGTATTGAGTTGTATGGTAGGTAGGGGGGCCCTGTAATGTGTATAAGTGTGGTGTGGGGGGGGGGGTTGGGTGGGTCGGGGGTTACTATTTGGGGTGGGGCCGAATCGGTGGGGAAGGGATGTATGTGTGTAGTGTGGTTTTGTGTGGTTTGTGAGGGTGTGTGTGCTTCCCCTTTTGTAGTGTGTATTTAAGGTATTTGTTCGCTTGTTGGGTAAGTGTGTGTATTGTGTGTGTGTGTGTAAGTGTAGTGTGTAAGTGTGTGTGTAAGTGTGGTGTGTGTGTTTGTGTGACCACGTTTCTGTGTGTAGTTATAACCTGTGTGTGTGTGTAAAGTGTGTGTGTGTGTGTGTGTGTGTTGTGTGAGTTACGTACTCTCGTTACCTTGTTAGTGCTTTGTTGTGTGTAAGTGTTCGTTTGTGTGTGTAGTGTAAGTGTGTGTGTGTGTAAATTGTGTGTGTGTGTAAGTGTTGTGTGTGTTGTGTGTAGTAGAGTGTGTGTGGTAAATGATTGTGTGTGTGTAAGTGTGTGTGTGTAAGTGTGTGTGTGTGTGTGTGTGTGTGTGTGGTGAATGTGTTGTGTGTGTGTAAGTGTGTAGTCGTGTGTGGTTGTTTGTGTGTGTGTGTGTCTGTGTGTGTAGTGTGTGTGTAAGTGTTGTGTGTGTACTTTGTGGGGGTGTGTGTGTGTGGTTGTGTGAGTAAGTGTGTGATGTAAGTTTTATGTGTGGTTAGTGTAGTGTGTAAGTGTGTGTTGTAGTTATTTGTAAGTGTTTTTATGTTGTAATGGTGTCGTGTGTTATTTATCCTCATCGGCTTGTGTGTCGTGTGTGTGTGTGTAAGTTGGTGTGTGTGTGTAGTGTGTGTAGATTTTTCCTTCATGTGTGTATGGGTCGTGTGTGTGCAAAGCTTTGTGTGATGTGTTGTGTGTGTGTAAGTGTGTGTGTGTGTAAGTGTGTGTGTGTGTAAGTGTGTGTGTGTGTAAGTCGTTTGTGTGTGTTGTGTGTGTGTGTGTGTGAGTCGTTGTGTGTAAGTGGTGTGTGTAAGTGTGTGTGTGTGTGTGTGTGTGTGTGTGTGTGTGTGATGTACCAGTGTGGGTGTGTGTGTGATGTGATGAGCTTTGTGTAAGTTTAATGTGTGCTGTCCTTTATGTGTTATGTTTGTGTGGGTAAGTGTGTGTTAAGTGGTAGACTTCTATGAGTGTAGGTGTGGGTGTGTGTTGTGATTGTGTGTGTAAGTGTGTGAGTGTGTAGTGTGTGTGTGTGTGTGTTTTGATTTGTGTGTGTGTGTGTGTGTAAGTGTGCTATTTATGTGTGTGTGTGTGTGTGTGATAAGTGTGTGTGTGTGTGTTGTGTGATTGTGTGTAGTGTGTGTGTGTGTGTGTAAGTGGTGTGGTTGTGTGTGTTGTGTAGTGTGTGTGCATATGTGGTAAGTGTGTGTGTGTGTAAGGTGTGTGTGTGTAAGTGTGATGTGTGTGTAAGTGTGTGTGTGTGTAAGTGGGTGTGTGGTGGTGTGTGTTGTTTGTTTGGTGTGTGTGTGAGGGGGTGTGTGTTAAGTGTTGTGTGTGTGTGTGAAAGTGTGGTGTTGTGTGTGTGTGGTGTGGTTTGTGTGAGTTGCGTGTAGGGGGTGCCCCGCGCGGGATTTGGAAGAAGAGGTGTACGAGGGACGTGTTCGAGGGGGGGGGTTTTGTATTTTCCTTTAAAACACGTCCGCGAGCATTTAAGGCCGCGCCTAAAAACTCCCCCCCCCTTTTAAAAAACGCTATTATAATATTAAATGGATTTATGGTCCGAAGGCCTTGAAACAGGAGTAAATGTCTTTAGATACGAACAGGAACCCTTTAAAAAAAAAAAAAACAATAATAATGATAATAAATATACATAAAAAAAAAAAAAAAACAGGAATTCTCTCCAAGCTTTTTTTTTTTCTAATGGCCTTTTTCCCTCGTAGAAAACGGGGATTGGGTCATCTTCAAGGTATTCTAGACAAGTTCAAGTCTTGCTCAATCTTCATTCCTTTTCCCTTTTTCCGCTCCCCTAATTCCCTTTCCCAAATTTTTCCCCTCCCCTCCCCCCCCCTTTCCCCCCCCCCAAATCCCCCCCCCACCCTTCCCCTCCCCCTTTTCCCCCTCCCCCCATTTTTTCTCTCCCTCTCTCCCTTCCCCTTTTCCCCTTTTTTTTTAATCCCTTTTTCCCTCCCCCCCCCCCCACTTCTCTCCCCTTTCCTCTCTTTTCTCTCTCTCTCTCTCCTCCTCTCCCCTTTTCCCCCTTTTCCTTTCCCTCCCCCCCTTTTCCTCCCCCCTCCCCCCCCCTTTCCCCCCCTTCCCCTTTTCCCCAAAAACCACTTGGGGAATTTCCCTTTCGTCCCCTTCCAAAAAAGCCCTTCCCCCCCCCCTCCCCTTTCCTTATCCAAATCGGGCCCCCTCTTTCGTCTCTCAAGGTCGATGCTTCGCCCGAACGCCGGGAAAGGTCCCTTTTTTAGTATTAGAGTAAAAAAGTAGAAAACAGCTTTTTTTTTTTTCCCCCTTTATAGGTATTATTTTCGCGCCTCACTGCCTTAGTTTTTTTTTTTTTTGTATTTATTTATTTTTATTCTTACGTCTCCTTTCAAACTTGAGAAAGGAGGAGAACGGAGGAGAAAGAGGAGGAGGAGAAAGAGGAGGGGGAGAAAGAGGAGGAGAGGAGGAGAGGGGAAGGGGGAGAGGGAGGAGAAAGGAGGAGAAAGAGGAGGGGAAAAGGGGGAAAAGGAGAAAGGAGGAGGGGGAAGGGGGAAAGGGGGGAAAGAGGAGAAAAGGGGAGAAAAAAAGAAAGAGGAAGGGGGAGAAAAGGAGGATGAGGGGAAAGAGGAGGAGGAGGAGGAGAAAAGGAGGAAGGGGGAGAAAGAGGAAGGGGGAGGGGAAAGAGGAGGGGGAAAGAAAGAAAGAAGGAGGAAGGGGGGAGAAGGGGGGGGAAAAGGGGGAGGAGGGGAGGAAATTTAAAAAAGGGGGAAAGGGGGGGGAAAAAAGGGGGGAGGGGGAAAGGGGGAGAAAAAAGGGGGAGGGGGAGGAAAAAAGGAGTAAAAAAAGGGGGGAGGGGGAGAAAAAGGGGGAAAGGGGGAGGAGAAAAGGGGGAAAGGGGGAGGGGGAAAAAAGAGGAGGAGGGGGGAGGAGGAAAAAGGAGGGGAGGGGGAGAAAAAGGAGGGGGAGGAGGATGAGGGGGGAGGAGGAGGAGAAAGGGAGGAGGGGGAGGGGGAGGGGGAGGAGGAAAAGAGGGGGAGGAGGGGGAGAAAGGAGGAGGAGAAAAGAGGGGAGGAAGGAGAAAAGGGGGAGGAGGAGGAGAAGAGGAGGGAGGAGGGGGAAAAGAGGTGGGGGAACGGAGGAGGGGGGGAGGAGGAGAAGAGGAGGAGAAAAAGGGGAAAGGGGAAAAAAGGAGGAGGAGAAGGAGGGAAGGAGGAGGAGAAAGGGGGAGGGGAAAGGAAGGGGGGGGAAGGAGAAGAGGAGGGAGAAGGAGAGGAAAGGAGGAGGGCGGGAGTAGGAGGAGGAGGGCGGAGGGGGGGAAAGGAGGAAGGCGAAAGGGAAGGGGGAGGGGAGGGAGGAGGGGAAAAGGGGGCGGGGAAGGGAAGGAGGAGAAGGAGGGAAGGAGGAGGGAGGAGGGAGGGGGAAGGGGGGGAGGAGGGAGGGGGGAGGAAAGGGGGGGGGTAGGGTAGGGGTAGGGTAACGAAAAACAAAACAAGGCAAATTTAAAATTAAACAAAAAAAAATAAAAAAATCAAACCAACAAATACAAAAGTGCACCCCATCCCTACTAAATCTTCTGTTTCATACCATAAAACGAAAAAAACAAAGTATTTTTTTACAAACAAGGGGGGAATGCCATTATGTAATTTGCATGACCAAAGCAATCTTTGCATCGCACAAGCACACATAAACCACTGACACTTTCTCATTAGCATATAAAGCTGACAAATGCCTGCTATTACGCTAAGAGGCTGACAACAACAAAAAGTAATAAAAATAAAGTGACCAAAGATCCTTGCGACATGAACATAACTGAATTTTATTTTTTCGCACTAAGGCTTTTTTTTTTTTTTTGGCTTGAGTTTACCCACAAATCACGCCGTTGGGGGGGGGGGGGGGGGGAAAAAACGGGGGGGGGGGGGAAGTAAAAAAAAGAAAAAAAGAGCGAAGCTTTTTATACTTTCTGCTCATTACTTGAACAAAAGCATCTTGTGAAATGTTTTGAAATGTATTTGAATTGCCCTCCCCCCTCCCCCCTTCCCCCCTTTTAATCCCTCTCCCTCTCCCTCTTCCCCTTCCCTCCCCCCCCCCCCCTTCCCCCTCCCCCCCTCCCCCCCTTTTTTTACAAATCCCCCCCCCCCCCCCCCCATCTCGTCGTTGGATTTAACACTAATGGACACGTACAGTTACGAGTTTTTTTCTTTCTTTTTTTTCCCTACCTCATTGGATACACTCATCTGTCATATGCCATAAGGAAGACGAGCACCCTCGCTAAGTGAGGGTGAAGGCTGTGAAGGGTGAATCTTCATTAAAAAAGGGTGAGAGATTTGATAGTAGTTTATGGGAGTAGAGAGAAAAGGTTTACTTAATAGTTTATAAAAAAAACATGTGCAGGTAAACACACAATAATGAAATTGATAATAATAATAGTAATAACAAACAATGACAATGACTATGACAATGACAATGGCAGTGGTAATGACAGTGAGACCAACAACATTATTTAACAATCTATATTCAAGACAATGAAATATATTAATATAAACAATTGATACCATAAAAACATATACACATAAGTAACGCTGCATCTAAAAATCATTAAAGATAATTAACATATTTCACGAGAAAAACACAAACGAAGAAGCAGATATACTTGCTATTCTGGTGCACACACACATCTCATCTCATCTCGTCTAAAAGGCTAAAATAAATAAATAAACGAAATAATTCAAAACCACTGAGGCCTTACTTCCCATCGCGTCCAAAAATAAACAAATGAATAAATAAATAAACGATAAAGAGAAGACACCAAAACGAGTTAGAAAAAAATAAAAAAAGAAAAAAAATACGAAAAATAACATCATCTCAAAACCCCCCTACCCCCTTCCCCCACCCAAAAAAAAAAAAAAAAAAAAAAAAAAAAAAAAAAAAAAAAAAAAAAAAGAAGATCCACCCCCAAAAAAAAAGGGGCTCGACGGCGCCAGGCTGCTCCCTTTGGCGGGAACCCTTTCCTCCTTACGGGACATGGAGAGGCACCCTCCCCCCCACCCCTCCCCTCTTCACCGTCTTCTTCTTACCTTCCTCTTCATCTACTCCTTTTCTACATTTTTCCCCTTCTTCCTCCTCCTCCTTTGTGTGTGTGTGTGTTGTGTGTGTGTGTGTGTGTGTGTGTGTGTGTGTACGTATGTATAGGTGTATGAGCGTGTTTGTCGGCAGTCAGAGTGCTTAAAGTCGCGGCTGCACGTTGATCAAGCCTTTAACAACAGCAAAATTTAACTCCCGAGTCGGCCGAGAGAGCACTGGACCGACAAGGAGAGTAAGAACAAGAGTAAGAGTACCAGTGAGTGCAAGGCCGGGGTTCCAGGTTAAAATGTGGGCTGCGAGAACAAGAACAAGAACAAGAACAAGAACAAGGGAGTCGCACAAACAAACACACACCTACACACCTACACACCTACCTACCTACCTCCCCTCTCCTACTATGGCCAAAATAAAAACAGACAAACGCCGAGCAACAAATACCCTTCCTCTCTCTCTCACACATGCACGTGGATAGGTACACAGACGTACGCACACGACCATTCGACCACCTCCACTACACACACACACACACAGACACACAAGCACACACACACACATAGACACACAAGCACACACACACACATAGACACACAAGCACACACACACACATAGACACACAAGCACACACACACACACACACGCACACGCACACGCACACACGCACAGTCCTCTCCGAAAGCGTCTCATTACACCGGGCGAGTCGAGCCGAGTCGGCCGCTTCGCTCACTCGCTCGTCAATGGTAATTACTTTAATAACCAGGCCGGGCTCCAAGCGCGC
>NC_061820.1:35346509-35359009 GCF_019202785.1 Penaeus chinensis | reverse complement strand
GCCCCGACTCGCCCGCACCTCCGTCCTTAGCGCTGCGCCTGCTCACTCGACCCGACGGTGAACAAGGACGACTTTCAAGTGGGATTCGAGTTGTACATTGAGAATATTTGTCCTTTTTTTCTTCTTTTTCTTCTTTTCCCGTCTCTCAATTTCATTCGTGCCGTTCTTATTTTTTCTCATAATTTATCTCCGTTATGTTTATTGCTCTTTCCCTTTACACAATTCCTCGTTCTCACTCTATCCCAGTCTCCCCCCCCCCCCCCCTCCTCTTCCTCTTCCTGCCACTCAACCATTCCACCCGATTTCGGAACTAAACTAAGTCTACGGTGCCGCTACGCCGACTTTTAAATACCGAGTGCATATCAAATGTATTAATGCTTTTCCACGCCCGAGCTATATGCCGGCGTGGCAGATGAGTGGATAAAGGACTGCGCAATTGTTCCTTTCCTTAAACTGATAAAGTACTCATAACAATGTTATAGACTTAAATTCAAATGTAATACCACTATGTAATGTTATGACCATGCATTAAATGTACCACAGCTTGCCTACGCCTGTGCAGTTAGCCAGGGTGGTAAATAAAGGACTAAACTAAAAAACGAGTGTAATGCCCGAGAAAACGCATCGATCAGTATTATGGCCGAAAACCGCTATATGTACATAAGATATTACTTTATAACCACAAACCTAATGTGCCGGAGTTTGTCCACATCTAAAAAAAAGGTCTCATTAACATAGTCAATACTCTCTTGCAACAACCTCCAAACAGCTTAATATTGTGGAAAGGAACAAACACTACTGATAGCTAGATGGTATGAATTTGTAATTTACAATTCGAAAATGTTACAGAACAGAGTTTCATCCAACACTATACTGACGGCATACGATTTTCACAACTACCATTATTACTATTTGTATCAGTGCAGTTAAAATCAACTACATTGCTATCATCACTTTTAGTACATTTCACTGTCACTGTGCTTGCAAGCATGGTGATCACAATTTCATTTTTTCTTTTACCACTGCCTTTACCCCAACTCAACCTACTATTTTACTCTTCATGTTTATCTTAACTGCTTCTGGCACTTTCTACCGTGACCATTTTTTTTTTAAATCTCGCTATCTTCCGTCTACTTTATTTAAGCACCATTCTGAGCGGTGAGCCTCGGGGCAAAAACGAACCTCGACAACGCAATTCAGTCTTATGCCACTTACCATTATCTACCATCTTCTCCGCCTCTATGACTCGTTTTTTAAGAGTGGGGCTTTTATCGGGGCGCCCCTCTCGGGGGGTCGGGGGCCATGCGGGGTTTGGGGGGGGGGTTTGGGGGGGGGTTATATAGCTGGGGGGTTTGGGGGGGGGGGGCAATGGCGCCAAAACAAAAAACCCACTAAAAAAAAAGGGGGGGGGTCCCGTTAAAAAAATAAACCGGCTCAAATTTTTTCCCCATTTTCTACGTAGCCCATCACAAAAATCGTCCCTCCCTTCCTCCCTAGGCCCCCAAAACATTCCCCCCATTTTCTCCCCCAAAACCCCCTCTCGCCCCTCGTCCCCTTTTTTTCAACTCCTTTCCCCCCCTATTTGCCCCATTTTTCGCGTCTCCATCCCCCTCCCCCTTCATCCTTCTCTTTCCTCCTCTTCCTCCTCCTCCCTCCCCCCCCCAACCTCCCCCCCCACCCACTTTTTTACCTGCCCCCTTGCTTCACCCCCTCACCCCGCCCACCACCTCGCCCCCCCCACCCACTTCCACGTCCGAAATACCCATCGCTCGTTGGCCGCGTCGCCCCGGGAAGGGTCTCGCACGCACGCACCGGCCCGCCGCCCGCCCTGCTCTCGTCTGCGGGGAACCAATGAATAAATTTAGGGTGGTAGCAGTGCGGCCGGAAATTCGTTCTAGAGTTCCCGGGATTTTTTGGTGTGTGTGTGTTTTGGGGTTTTGAGGAGGGTGGTGCGTGTTGGGGGGGGGGAAAGGGGTGGGTGCGTGTTGGGTGGAAGGGGTGGGTGCGTGTTGGGGTGGAAGGGGTGGGTGTCTAGTGTTGGGGTGGAAGGGGTGGGTGCGTGTGGGGGTGGAAGGGGTGGGTGCGTGTTGGGATGGAAGGGGTGGGTGCGTGTTGGGGTGGAGGGGGTGGGTGCGTGTTGGGGTGGAAAGGGGTGGGTGCGTGTTGGGGTGGAAGGGGTGGGTGCGTGTTGGGGTGGAAGGGGTGGGTGCGTGTTGGGGTGGAAGGGGTGGGTGCGTGTTGGGGTGGAAGGGGTGGGTGCGTGTTGGGGTGGAAGGGGTGGGTGCGTGCTGGGGTGGAAGGGGTGGGTGCGTGCTGGGGTGGAAGGGGTGGGTGCGTGCTGGGGTGGAAGGGGTGGGTGCGTGTTGGGGTGGAAGGGGTGGGTGCGTGTTGGGGTGGAAGGGGTGGGTGCGTGTTGGGGTGGAAGGGGTGGGTGCGTGTTGGGGTGGAAGGGGTGGGTGCGTGTTGGGGTGGAAGGGGTGGGTGCGTGTTGGGGTGGAAGGGGTGGGTGCGTGTTGGGGTGGAAGGGGTGGGTGCGTGTTGGGGTGGAAGGGGTGGGTGCGTGTTGGGGTGGAAGGGGTGGGTGCGTGTTGGGGTGGAAGGGGTGGGTGCGTGTTGGGGTGGAAGGGGTGGGTGCGTGTTGGGGTGGAAGGGGTGGGTGGGTGGGTTGGTGGGTTGGTAGGTGTATGTTGGGGTGGAAGGAGTGGATGGGTGGGGGTGAGTTGGGGTTGTAGGGCTGGGGGCGTGTGTTATGGTTGTAGGGAGAGGGTTGGAGGCGTAAGTGTTGTAGTATTGACTGCAGGAGTTCTTGTAACAAGAGCATCAACACTAATAACTCCAACCATATTCATAACAACAAAACTCAGGCATATAAAAATCAACAAACCTACACGGAAAACAACAAACAGTCAAATCGAACCCCTTCATAAATTTTCCAAAAAAGTATTTCCATTCTTCCCAACAGATCTTAACTGTCCTCCCACTCACGTCAAGTCGCGGTTCAGTTTTTTTTTTTTTTTTCTTAACTTTTACTTTATGAACAGAAATGTATTATTTGGGCTCGTTTCTATTTTGGATAAATGAAGTCGGAGGATTTCAATGCACGTTCTCTTCTAAATTTCGGTGGATTTAAACTCCTTTTCCATCTTATGAATATAGTTTGCTAAATACCGTTGCCCTTTTTTGGTTCTAAAAGGCAAATATTCAAATTTAGTACCACCTTGCCTTTTTGCATCTTGGATCCTACCTGCCAAGATCAGATGCTCAATTGCCATCTCCCTTTACAAAGATTAAAGCAATTCGCCTACAGCATGCCTTTATTAATGAAATTAATGGATGTACGCCATCTGCATTTCTGACTGGCAAAATACATGAATATTCCGAAAATTCAAAGTTGCGAAATCTTGGGGAATAAAATCGAAAAATGCTTAGACTCAGCTGGATGACCACAGCCAGACAGACAGATTGATTTCTAAGTATACTGCAAATTTATACAAGATCCTTGAGTGTACTGCAAAATTATACAACACCCCTGCGTTAACAGCATCACCCAGTTCCCAGCGATTCGAGAAGATAAAAAAATAAAAGGGGGGGGGGGGAGACTCACAGCACGTTTTCGAAGAAATGGAGGGAAGGAAGGAGGAGGAGGAGGAGGAGGAGGAGGGAGAGGAGGGGAGGAGGGGAGGTGGAGGAGGAGGGGGAGGTGGAGGAGGAGGAGGTGAGAGCTACCGTCTGACATTTTGGAGCGTAGCAATAATTAATCGGTTCGGGAGACAACCTTCAATTGTGCGGTGTGTTTTTATACATCGCCGAAAATGTCGCTCTGAATTAATGATGGGTTCAGAGAAAGGCAAGTATCAAGGTGTGATTTTCCTTTGTGGAATCGCGTCGTCGGAGGTGGGGTAGGGGAGGGGGAGAGGGGAGAGGAGAGGGGAGGGGAGAGGAGAGGGGAGGGGAGAGGGGAGAGGAGAGGGGAGGGGAGAGGGGAGGGGAGGGGAGAGGGGAGGGGAGGGGAGAGGGGAGGGGAGAGGGGGTAGGGGAAGGGGAGGGGAAGGGGAAGGGGAAGGGGAAGGGGAAGGGGAAGGGGAACGGGAAGGGGAAGGGGGAGGGGATACACCTATATATGCAACGCAGTTGTGGCGATAGAGGAGAGGGGGAAGGGGGGGAGATGGGAGGGAAAAGGGAAAGGGGAACGAGGAGAAGAGGGGAATGAGGGGGGAGGTGGCGGTAGCATTGTGAAGGAACACAGGGGTGTGAGAAAGAGGGGGGGGGAGGGTAGGGGGAGGAGAAAAGGAAAAAGAAAAGATGGGTATGAGAAAGAGAAAGGAGATGGGGAGGAGGGAGGGAGGGAGGGAGGGAGGGAAGAGGGGGGAGGGAGGGAGGGAGGGAAGAGGGGGGAGGGAGGGAGGGAAGAGGGGAAGAGGGAGGGAGGGAGGGAGGGAGGGAGGGAAGAGAGGGAGGGAGGGAAAGAGGGAGGGAGGGAGGGAAGGAGGGATGGAGGGAGGGAGGAGGGATGGAGGGAAGAGGGGGGAGGAAAGAGGGGGGAGGAGGGAAGAGGAGGGAGGGAGGGAGGGAGGGAAGAGGGAAGAGGGGGAGGAGGGAGGGGGGGAGGGAGGGAGCGAGGGAGGGAGGGAAGGAGAGAGGCAGGGAGGGAAGGAGAGAGGCAGGGAGGGAAGGAGGGAGGAGGGAGGGAAGGAGGGAGGGAGGAGGGAGGAGGCTACAGTACGAAAGGAGGTGGAAGAGAAGGAGAGACAGAAGGCAGAAGTAGCAAGAGAAAGTGGAGAAATGGGAGAAGAAAAAAAAAGAGGAACAGAGAAGACAGGAGAGAAAAAAAAAAAAAAAGACGAATGAGCAAATGAGGGAGAAAGCAAAAAAAAGAAAGATGAAAGAAAAGGAATAAAGAGGAAACGCGAAAGCGGAATGAGGAAAATGAGGGAGGAAGGGAATTCAGGATAAGCGGCATGTCCCCTTTCGCCCGCGCCCACGCAGCATCCACGCCCGTGTGACTTAAGCGCCCCAAAAAACATCGCCCAGATCCGTCTTGCGCGCAACGTCACTGCCACATCATCGCTTTAATTAACATGTGACACATTTATCGTTATGATTAATGCCCATTAACAGGATTATCATCAATACTTATTACTTAACAATCCCCGGTAATATTTAACGTCATTACCCCAAGCAACATATATTATCCTCCTCTATAAACATTCAACACCACCAAATTAACATCAACATTACCCCCCCCCCCCCCCACACACACCAAAAAAAAAAAAAAATCGCTTAGAACACAAACATCATTCTCCCCCCATTAATATTTAACAATTAACCCGCGATGCCATTCGTCCGACGCCGCCCATCCGTCGCGCCGAGAGAGCCGACGGGCGAGGAGGAATTAATCTCTATGTCGGATGCTCCAGGGAACGCCGCAAAAAGAAAGAAATAAAAAATGTTTAAATGGTAGGCACGAGCGCACGCGGCCACACACACATCCGGTAGGGAGGGGAGGGGAAGTGGGTGGAATGGGGGGGGAGGAAGGGAGAGAGGGGGGGAGAGGGAGGAGGAGGAGGAGGAGGAGGAGGAGGAAGAGGAGGAGGAAGAGGAGGAGGAAGAGGAGGAGGAAGAGGAGGAGGAAGAGGAGGAGGAAGAGGAGGAGGAAGAGGAGGAGGAAGAGGAGGAGGAAGAGGAGGAGGAAGAGGAGGAGGAAGAGAAAAAGGAAGGGGGAGTGGGTGGTAGAGGGGGAGTGGGTGGTAGAGGGGAGTGGGTGGTAGAGGGGGAGTGGGTGGTAGAGGGGGAGTGGGTGGTAGAGGGGGAGTGGGTGGTAGAGGGGGAGTGGGTGGTAGAGGGGGAGTGGGTGGTAGAGGGGGAGTGGGTGGTAGAGGGGGAGTGGGTGGTAGAGGGGGAGTGAGTGGTAGAGGGGGAGTGGGTGGTAGAGGGGGAGTGGGTGGTAGAGGGGAGTGGGTGGTAGAGGGGGAGTGGGTGGTCGAGGGGGAGCGGGTGGTAGAGGGGGAGCGGGTGGTAGGGGGGGAGCGGGTGGTAGAGGGGGAGTGGGTGGTAGAGGGGGAGTGGGTGGTAGAGGGGGAGTGGGTGGTAGAGGGGGAGTGGGTGGTAGAGGGGGAGTGGGTGGTAGAGGGGGAGTGGGTGGTAGAGGGGGAGTGGGTGGTAGAGGGGAGTGGGTGGTAGAGGGGGAGTGGGTGGTAGAGGGGAGTGGGTGGTAGAGGGGGAGTGGGTGGTAGAGGGGGAGTGGGTGGTAGAGGGGGAGTGGGTGGTAGAGGGGGAGTGGGTGGTTGAGGGGGAGTGGGTGGTAGAGGGGGAGTGGGTGGTAGAGGGGGAGTGGGTGGTAGAGGGGGAGTGGGTGGTAGAGGGGGAGTGGGTGGTAGAGGGGGAGTGGGTGGTAGAGGGGGAGTGGGTGGTAGAGGGGGAGTGGGTGGTAGAGGGGGAGTGGGTGGTAGAGGGGGAGTGGGTGGTAGAGGGGGAGTGGGTGGTAGAGGGGAAGTGGGTGGTAGAGGGGGAGTGGGAGGGAAAGTGGAGGAGGAGGAAGGGAAAGAGGGGAGAAGAGAAGGGCGTGAAAAGGGTGTGCGTGGAAGGGTGACGGAGGAAGGAAGGGGGCGGGAGGAGGCGGAAGAGAATGAAAATGTGGATGGAGACGATGACGACAAATAGGACGAGGGGAACGTCGAAAAAGGAAGGATGAAAGGGGAGAGTAAAAAGAGGGAAAAGAGGAGAGGGAAAAGAGGGGGAGGAGAGAAGGGGAGGAGGAGAGAAGGGGAGGAGGAGAGAAGGGGAGGAGGAGAGAAGGGGAGGAGGAGAGAAGGGGAGGAGGAGAGAAGGGGAGGAGGAGAGAAGGGGAGGAGGAGAGAAGGGGAGGAGGTGAGAAGGGGAGGAGGAGAGAAGGGGAGGAGGAGAGAAGGGGGGGAGGAGGAGAGAAGGGGAGGAGGAGAGAAGGGGAGGAGGAGAGAAGGGGAGGAGGAGAGAAGGGGAGGAGGAGAGAAGGGGAGGAGGAGAGAAGGGGAGGAGGAGAGAAGGGGAGGAGGAGAGAAGGGGAGGAGGAGAGAAGGGGAGGAGGAGAGAAGGAGAAGAAGGAGGAGAGAAGGAGGAGGAGGAGAGAAGGAGAAGAAGGAGGAGAGAAGGAGGAGGAGGAGGAGAGAAGGAGGAGAGAAGGAGGAGGAGGAGGAGGGGAGGAGAGGAAGTGTCGGTTTGATGAGTTTCAAAAAGGATCTGCCAAATCACTGATCTATTTGGCAAACTAATCCGCAAGGTTCAAGGCACATCAATCAACTGGCCGCCCACGCCGCCGGTGATGTTGCAACCCGAAGACTGGTTAATCTCAATCCTGGATAATTTCGCAATTTGGGCCTGATACAGATTTTTCGTAATTTTCACTGGCTTGTTTTCTATTTACCTTCATTTATCACTTATTTACAGATATTTATTTGTTTATATATCTATTATTATTGCTACGAGCAGCAGCAGTGGGACTAGCAACAGCAAGCAGCAGTGCTAGCAATAATAGCAGCAGCAGCAGCAGCATCCTCATCCTGATTACCCTCACAACTGCTTAGGGAAGAGCTTCGACAACTCTATATTCTAAATTCGAATAAAATAGGTCTGATCCATCCTTCTCCCTCTAACCTTTGGCTGAGGTTCGTCCAATGGCATTTGTTGAAGCCGTAACTTCTCCCTGAAGTTTATAACCCTCTAAATAAGCCACCATCACGTTGTGTAAAGCCCCGAGCTTTGTTTTGCTGCATGTTGCGCAGAGACAGAGCCAATTCTGTTTCTTCTTATACCTGAATTAGCATGTGCATTCAAATTCCGATGATATCAGAAGCCAATGATTTAATTGGTTAATTTGATTTGTTTTTATGAGTGAGAGGGTTTTGTCTTGGTGAAATTTTATCGTCGCTTCCATTCAACTTGAAATCTGACTTAACTATATTATATCAATCTTCCCATTTCTCTCTGGTAAAAAATCTAGGCAGAGGAAAGGTAATAGAGCAGCCACTTGGCAGACACCAACGTCAATCATCTCGACACACCAGCGGCCAGGAGCTGTCATGTGCTGCTTACAAGTGCCGACATTTAGCTTCCCGGCGGAGGAAAAGTCCATGGACGGCCTGTGATGGCAGTGTGGTTGTGCCTTGGAACATCTCGCCTCCCTTTTGCAGGCCGTCTATTTCGAGAGGATTATCCAGCTTGCGCAGAGCTGAATTCATGGCCTGGCTTGCTCTAGGTTGGGTCACTTCTTTTAGTCTACCCTTGCCAGGCGGCTTGGAATACTGCTCGGGTTGCATTTAAAAACCAAGTTATCCTTGGCATAGACCGGAATGTCTTTTAACATCCCTTCTCAAGTGCTAATGTTTTAAAAGCACTTTTTTTTTTTTTAGGATTCTAAATCCTAATGTTTTAGAGAGACGAACAGGTCTGATTATCGACTGTGGCCACACTTATTGTAAATATAAATGTACATCTGAATATACAACACATGAACACTGGATAAAAAACATTCAGCTTCTTTGCTATGCGAGAGGGGCGTGGCTTTTGAGTAAAATTAGCAAGGTGTGGGCCTGGATGTTGTGATCTAAAATGAGACTGCTAAAGGCAATGTCAGCTTTGTTGAATTTTAAACTTCTTTGTACACAGAAAACTGTAACTAAGCAATCACAGTAACAACACTGGACACTGTTTTTCCATATGGTATCAATATAACACGTTTATGTATTAGTACTATACTGTTATACTCTTACAGATATACACAGACAGAGATGAGTATGACTCCCACAGTGTCAGTACAGAACCGTCCATAAAACGCTAATATTAGTGTTGGTTCACATACAGTGGCTATATTAGACCGCGTCACAATCAGTACGTTGCCAAAATCAGGCCTTCGCTCGTGTGATGTCAGCAGCATAAACGATTATGCTGTCTTTAAAACACTCGCTTTATCGATTACCGAAATAAAAGTCATATCAAGAAATGACGCTCTAAGGTGTTACTTACCCCCACACAAAAATCTGCATCTCTTGTGTAACTTTTTTTTTACGGCTGATTCTCCTTTCGACATACCTGAAAAAGAAAATACAAGGATGAGATTAAAATTATTCAAGATACGGATAAAAAAAAAAAAAAATGTTCAATGAGAGGTTGAGGGAGAGGGAGAGGGAGAGGTTGAGGGAGAGGGAGAGGGAGAGGGAGAGGGAAGGAGAAAAGGGAAAAAAAAATAATAAGCCAAAAAAAAAAAATCAGGCCTAGCGGAATCCTCACTCAACCCCCCTCCCCCCCCCCCCCCTTACTGAAATAGCCTCTTTACGGCCCAACTTCAGCCATGTCCTTGAATAGGCGTTCATTAGCGAGGTTTGTGTGTCCGTTGAAGAGCCAGCGAGAAGACCGGGTGCGGCGGCTACGTCACCAGCGTCCGTAGAGAGCGTCCGTAGAGAGCGTCCGTAGAGAGCGTCCGTAGAGAGCGTCCGTAGAGAGCGTCCGTAGAGCGCGTCCGTAGAGAGCGTCCGTAGAGAGCGTCCGTAGAGCGCGTCCGTAGAGAGCGTCCGTAGAGAGCGTCCGTAGAGAGCGTCCGTAGAGAGCGTCCGTAGAGCGCGTCCGTAGATTAATACATTTTGGATGATTTGCACGAAAAAGATACAAAACGGACGGCGTAAATTGAAGCAAAGAAGAATTAGATACAATAGTTTGCATGGTCACGTGTGTGCACAATCACGCGCATACCACTCACGTTATATTAAAGACAGATCAGATGACTAGAATTATCTTGTATTACCTATCTCTATATATCTACGTAAATGCACAAAAAAAAATTAGGAGAAAACAGAATATAAGAAACGAAAGAAAAAAAATTATAATGGAAGCAAAAAAATATACCTTCTAATTTTAACCGTCCTTCGCTCTCCTTACAGACACTTGCGTCAATTCAAGCCGATTCGCGTAAACATGCTCGCCTACAAATCTCAGACTATTTATATTCTTGATCTTCCTTACTTCTTTCCTTCATTCCTTCTCTTTGCCCCCGCTCTCTCTCTGAAGAGGGAGAAGGAGCAGGAAAGAGCACAAGAATACTTATAACCGTGGGAGGAAAGGAGGGAGGGAGGAAGCTCGTCTGCCTGCTTGCTTGCTTGCCCCCTACCTAACTGCCTACGTGCGTGTCCACCTATTTGCTTGCCTGCTTGCCTTCTTGCCTGCTTATGTTTGTCGCTTGCCAACTTGCCTAACTACTGGCCTGCACGTCGCTTGCCTCTCTATAAACCTACTTGCCTGCCTACCTGCCTGTTTGCTTGCCTACTTACCCAACAACATACCTGTCATTTGTCTACTTACCCACCTACGTACCTGTTTATTTGCCTACTTACCCACCTACGTACCTGTTTATTTGCCTACTTACCCACCTACGTACCTGTTTATTTGCCTACTTACCCACCTACGTACCTGTTTATTTGCCTACTTACCCACCTACGTACCTGTTTATTTGCCTACTTACCCACCTACGTACCTGTTTATTTGCCTACTTAACCACCTACGTACCTGTTTATTTGCCTACTTACCCACCTACGTACCTGTTTATTTGCCTACTTACCCACCTACGTACCTGTTTATTTGCCTACTTACCCACCTACGTACCTATTAATTTCCCTACCTATCTGTTTATTTGCCTACTTATCCACCTACCTACCCTATTCATTTCCCCACTTACCTACCTACCTCCCTATTGTATTCCCTACTTACCCACCTACCCATCTGTTCATTTGCCTATTTACCCACCTACTTACCTACCAAACAGCTTGCTTGCCTGCTTGCTTGCCGCGCGACCTTGCCAACCCAGAACAGGTAACCCACATACCTCCCACACCTGATGAACTCGCATGAACTTTCACTTTCGACAATTGCGGTGCGAGTGACGAGGCATTATCCCCTTCCCCCTTCCCCACCGCCCTCTATCCCCACTTCCATTCCCCTCCTCTTCAGTCATCTCTTCCCCGTCCTTCTCTCCTCTTCAACATCCCCCTTCCCTTTCTCCTCTCTCTCTCTCTCTTTCTTTCTCTTTCTCTTCTCTTTCTCTTCTCTTTCTCTTTCTCTTTCTCTTTCTCTTTCTCTTTCTCTTTCTCTTTCTCTTTCTCTTTCTCTTTCTCTTTCTCTTTCTCTTTCTCTTTCTCTTTCTCTCTCTCTTTCTCTCTCTCTTCTCTCTCTCTCTCTCTCTCTCTCCTCCCTTCCCCGACCCCCTCTTTAGGATCCAAATCTCTCGTCTCTTCCCCAACACCCTTATTCCCCTCCCCGTCCTTTACCCATCTAATCTCCCCTCCCCTCGGCCCTGCCTAGTATACCCTCCCCCTTCCCCTTCCCTTCTTCACTCTCCACGCTATCCCTCCTTCCCTCCCCCCTTCCCCTTCCCTCCTCCTCCTTCCCTTCTTCACTTTCCATGCTATCCCTCTTCCTTTCAACCTTCCCCCCACCCCCTTCCCTTCTTCACTCTCCATGCTATCCCCCCTTCCCTTCTCTTCCCCCCTCCTCCTCCTCCACTCCCCACATCCTCTCCCCTTCCCCCTCCCCTTCCCTTCCCCTCCCCCTTCCCTCACTGACGTCACACGAGCGGCGTGAAAGAGACCCGTTTCGTCTGAAGTCTTTCTCGAAGGACCTGAAGTCACTTCAAGGATTTATTTTTTTTATATCTTTTCCTCTGCTCTTCACTTCTATTTTAAGATCGAGCTGCATAAAACTCGTGTTGTGGAGAGCTGCTTTATTATGTTATTCATACTCGCTTTTATAACCCTTATTAATCATATTAAATATATCTGTTCTTTCAGTCCGTTGCTCAATTTCCATTTCGAATACACGTCTGAATGCCTATCTATTCATCGCTTTTAAACTTACTCTACCACCACGGTCATCTTTTTTAAGTCAACTAAAGTGCATAATTTGTATAACATCAAGGCCCTCCCCCATAAATACATCTGGATATTACTAATGAATATTACATATAATATTACATATACTGCGGGTAGACATCCCATACACGGTCATGAATACCAATAATCACATCCCTACAAATACAGATAAAAATAGATAAAAAAGGTGTGTGTGTGTGTGTGTGTGTGTGTGTGTGTGTGTAAACAGACAGACATAATCAGACACAGAGAGATAAATACAATAATACATACAATAGTACAAAAAACATTCTCTAAAAGGGTCACCGCACAGGACGTCCACCTCAGGGGAAACTCGCCTCTACTTTCGCTCCTCCGTCTTCCATTTCACCGTCTCGAAAGAGCCTCTCCCCGACAGCGGATCACACTCGCGCTCGCTCGCCACACAATGCTCTCGTTCGGGCTTGCTTATGCACATACATACACACAAACGCACGCAGACGCTCATATATGTACGTACGCACAAACATGCGCAAATACTTACTTTCTTACATAGACATACATTACATATTCTACTTACATACAAAAACATCTTTATTAACATACATATACATGCTTATTAACATACACATG
>NC_061820.1:35339009-35341509 GCF_019202785.1 Penaeus chinensis | reverse complement strand
GGGGAGGGAGGGAGGGAGGGAGGGAGGGAGGGAGGGAGGGAGGAGGGAGGGAGGGAGAGGGAGGGAGAGAGGGCGGGAGGAGGGAGTGAGAGAGGGCGGGAGGAGGGAGTGAGAGAGGGCGGGAGGAGGGAGTGAGAGAGGGCGGGAGGAGGGAGTGAGAGAGGGCGGGAGGAGGGAGTGAGAGAGGGCGGGAGGAGGGAGTGAGAGAGGGCGGGAGGAGGGAGTGAGAGAGGGCGGGAGGAGGGAGTGAGAGAGGGCGGGAGGAGGGAGTGAGAGAGGGCGGGAGGAGGGAGTGAGAGAGGGCGGGAGGAGGGAGTGAGAGAGGGCGGGAGGAGGGAGTGAGAGAGGGCGGGAGGAGGGAGTGAGAGAGGGCGGGAGGAGGGAGTGAGAGAGGGCGGGAGGAGGGAGTGAGAGAGGGCGGGAGGAGGGAGTGAGAGAGGGCGGGAGGAGGGAGTGAGAGAGGGCGGGAGGAGGGAGTGAGAGAGGGCGGGAGGAGGGAGTGAGAGAGGGCGGGAGGAGGGAGTGAGAGAGGGCGGGAGGAGGGAGTGAGAGAGGGCGGGAGGAGGGAGTGAGAGAGGGCGGGAGGAGGGAGTGAGAGAGGGCGGGAGGAGGGAGTGAGAGAGGGCGGGAGGAGGGAGTGAGAGAGGGCGGGAGGAGGGAGTGAGAGAGGGCGGGAGGAGGGAGTGAGAGAGGGCGGGAGGAGGGAGTGAGAGAGGGCGGGAGGAGGGAGTGAGAGAGGGCGGGAGGAGGGAGTGAGAGAGGGCGGGAGGAGGGAGGGAGAGAGGGCGGGAGGAGGGAGTGAGAGAGGGGCGGGAGGAGGGAGTGAGAGAGGGCGGGAGGAGGGAGTGAGAGAGGGCGGGAGGAGGGAGTGAGAGAGGGCGGGAGGAGGGAGTGAGAGAGGGCGGGAGGAGGGAGTGAGAGAGGGCGGGAGAAGAGAAGAAAGGGAGAGGGAGGAGAGATGAGAAAAGTGAAAGATCGAGCGAGAAAACAAAGGCAGCACGAAACAAATGGCAGAGTGAATATATGTAAGTGCACGCGCGAGTCTGTCTTCAGTTAACCAAAATACAAAAAGAAAGAAAAAAAAAAGAAAAAATAGCTCGAGGCCATCAGATCGTTCATCGTTCTTCCTGCCGAACAGACCCTACCCTCCCTCATCCCTTCCCTTCCTTCCTCTCCCCTTCCCCCAACTTCACCATCCCTACCCCTTCTCCTTCCATCGCCCTCGTCCCTCCCTCCTCCCCTTCCCTTCCCTTCCCTTCCCTTCCCTTCCCTTCCCTCCCCGCTTCCCCTCCTCACCCTCCTCTCTCCAACTTTCCTCCCCCTTCCCTTCCCTCACCCCTCCCCTTCCCTCACCCCTCCTCACCCTCCTCTCTCCAACTTCCCTCCCCCTTCCCTCACCCCTTCCCTTCCCTCCCCCTTCCCTCACCCACCCTCGCGCCCTCGAATTCCTCCCCTGACCTTTTCCCGCCGAGAAAGAGGTGTGCATGATTTAGGGAGCCATTCGCCGAAAGTGATTCAGTGCGCATCTCTCGCTTCAATTTTTTTTTCTCTCTCTGGCGCTGCTCCGGTTATTCCAGATTTCCGTGGTGGATTACGTCGCTTGAATTTCATCATTTTTTTTTTCTTATAAATGACTATTTTTATTGTTCCTTTTTTATATTATCATCTCTTCCCTTCTCTCTCTCTCTCTCTCTCTCTCTCTCTCTCTCTCTCTCTCTCTCTCTCTCTCTCTCTCTCTCTCTCTCTCTCTCTCTCTTCCTCTTTCTCCATCCTCCTGTACTCCTCTCCTATTCCACTTTTTTTTTCTTTTCTTTCTTTTCTTTTCTTCTATTCCGCATATTCTGTCTCACTTTTCATCACATTTCTCCCCTTTTCCATAATATCTGCCAACGTATATAATTCTCCTCACTTCTACCAGTCTATCTGACTACCTATCTATTTATCTATTTATCCATCTATCCATCGATAAAAAATACAACGCGGAAAAAAACAGAAGAAAACGTAAGAGAAAAAAAGAAAACGCAGTAAAAAAAAGAAAAGAAAAAAAAATGAAGAAATACAGAAAACGTGGAAAATTTACGGTTTAAAAAAAACAAAAAAACGCGGAAAACAAGAGAAAAAATAAGGGAAATCGCCATAGATCTCTGTCGCGTTCTCAAAGCCATCGACCTCAGGAGACTCGCTTCTAAGAGGCTCTCCGCAAGTCCAGTCGACGATGACTTTCAAATTTCGGGTTACGTTTCATTTTTCTTGTAATATATTCATGTAATGATTTACGCCAACTTATAATAATAATTTAACTTACAATGATAATTACTACCATTATGTATTTATAGTAAATTAACTGTAACAAAACATTTTTATACATTTTCTCAACAAAACGTAGTAAAGAAATATATAATTTAATCCCGACTTCACATAGATTAAAAAAAAACGAAAATATAATCAAACACAAAATAACAAACACAACAAATATCTACAAAAAAGAACAGAAACAAAC
>NC_061820.1:35329009-35334009 GCF_019202785.1 Penaeus chinensis | reverse complement strand
TCCCCTCCTCTCCCCTCCTCTCCCCTTCTCTCCCCTTCTCTCCCCTTCTCTCCCCTTCTCTCCCCTTCTCTCCCCTTCTCTCCTCTTCTCTCCTCTTCTCTCCTCTTCTATCCTCTTCTATCCTCTTCTATCCTCTTCTATCCTCTTCTATCCTCTTCTATCCTCTTCTAACCTCTTCTAACCTCTTCTAACCTCTTCTAACCTCTTCTAACCTCTTCTATCCTCTTCTATCCTCTTCTATCCTCTTCTATCCTCTTCTATCCTCTTCTATCCTCTTCTATCCTCTCCTATCCTCTCCTATCCTCTCCTATCCTCTCCTCCCCTCCCCTCTCCCCTCCCTCACCAGCCTCTCTCCTCTTATTCCCTCTCCTCTCCTCCCCTATCTTCTCCTCTCCTCTCCCCTTCCCTCCCCTCCTCTCCCCTCCTTCCCTTCCCTATCCTCTCCTTCCCTTCTCTATCCTCTCCTTCCCTTCCCTATCCTCTCCTTCCCTTCCCTATCCTCTCCTCTCATCTCTCCTGCCTTCCCCTCCTATCCTCCCCTTGCCTCTCCCTTACGGGCCTCTCTCCTCCCGCAGCGGAAGTGGACGCGAACAATGACTAAGCTTCCACGAATCTGCCGCCGCTGCTGCCTTTTCCTCGAAACGAGAGAATATTAAAGAGAAGGCTTCGGGACCACTCATGTTTTTTTTATTTTTCTTCTTCTTCTTTCTTTCGCTCCATTTCTTTCCATTCGTCCGTATGTTCTTTTTCTTTCTTAAATAAATAAATCATAAACCTTATATAGATTTAAAAAAAAAAAGAAAACAACTGCTTGACGTATGTAAAATTTGCATTTCAACAAGTATTTCAATCTTCATTTCAATGGTATCAAGAGATAGATAAACACAGACAGACATCTTCAAGGAGATAAGATAAAGTGGATTTTCGGTTTATCTTTGCTTCGTAACCTTAAAGTCTGGTTGAAAGACGGAAACATGATCTGCCCTAGCAATGCAGATCAAGAAAAAAAACAAAAAAAAAAAGAATAAAGATTCATAGAAACAGAACATGACGATCGAATAACGAAGAGAAAAGCGGAGAATGAGGGTAACAAAACCTCAGTATTTCAAGGATCATCAAATCTCCATATTCAAGTACCTGTCACATTTCTTCACAGTCCAAATCCTGCCCTTTCTCCCGCTCTCCAAGCTACTCTTATCTCTCTTTCCTCACTCCCTCTTTTTCTTTCTTTATCTTTTTACCCCTCCCTCCCCTGTTCCATAACTTTTTCTCCTCTCTTCTTTCCTGTTTGTCGTTCTCGTTGACTACTTAAATCCCTAACTACCTAGGTAAACTGCCCAACTCCCCACTTGCCTTACTACCTAATTGCATAACTCCTTAAGTACCTATCCACCTATCTGTCTAACTGCCTAAGTGCCTAACTACGTACTCGCCTAACTGCCTAAGTAGCTAACTGCCTAAGTACCTAACCGCCTAAGTACGTAACTACGTACTTGCCTAACTGCCTAAGTACCTAACCGCCTAAGTACGTAACTACGTACTTGCCTAACTGCCTAAGTACCTAAGTACCTAACCGCCTAAGTACCTGACCGCCTAAGTACCTAACCGCCTAAGTACCTAACTGCCTAAGTACCTAACCGCCTAAGTCCCTAAGTACCTAACTACGTACTTGCCTAACTGCCTAAGTACCTAACTGCCTAAGTACCTAACTGCCTAAGTACCTAACTGCCTAAATACCTAACCGCCTAACTACGTACTTGCCCGACTACCTAAGTACCTAACTGCCTAAGTACCCAACTACGTACTTGCCTAACTGGCTAAGTCCCTAACCATTTACTCGCTTAACTGCCATTGATTCAAACGAATAAACAAATCAATAAAAAGAGAACGCGAAACAAGATCCAAGAATTACGAAGAAAAAATATATTAATCACTATAGTTTAGCTTAATGAGGAAGAGAAATTTAACATATTCCTTTTATTTCCATTTCTTCGTTATATATATTTTTAAAGTCTAGGGTGACAGATCGAGGACAGTAAAAAAGGGAAAAGAAAAAGGCGTAATTATGAAGAAAAAAAAAATCTACCATAAAAAGAACATATTTTTACTTTTCTTTTGTTTCGTATTAATTTTATAAACACCCCTGTCCCTGTTCTTGTCCCTGTCCCTGCCCTTGCTCTTGTCCCTGCCCCTGCCCTTGCTCTTGTCCCTGCCCCTGCCCTTGCTCTTATCCCTGCCCCTGTCCCTGCCCTTGCTCTTGTCCCTGCCCCTGCCCTTGCTCTTGTCCCTGCCCCTGCCCTTGCTCTTATCCCTGCCCCTGCCCCTGCCCTTGCTCTTGTCCCTGCCCCTGCCCTTGCTCTTGTCCCTGCCCCTGCCCTTGCTCTTGTCCCTGCCCCTGCCCTTGCTCTTGTCCCTGCCCCTGCCCTTGCTCTTGTCCCTGCCCCTGCCCTTGCTCTTGTCCCTGCCCCTGCCCTTGCTCTTGTCCCTGCCCCCTGCCCTTGCTCTTGTCCCTGCCCCTGCCCTTGCTCTTGTCCCTGCCCCTGCCCTTGCTCTTGTCCCTGCCCCTGCCCTTGCTCTTGTCCCTGCCCTGCCCTTGCTTATCCCTGCCCCTGCCCCTGCCCTTGCTCTTGTCCCTGCCCCTGCCCTTGCTCTTGTCCCTGCCCCTGCCCTTGCTCTTGTCCCTGTCCCCTGCCCTTGCTCTTGTCCCTGCCCCTGTCCCTGCCCTTGCTCTTGTCCCTGCCCCTGCCCTTGCTCTTGTCCCTGCCCCTGCCCTTGCTCTTGTCCCTGCCCCTGCCCTTGCTCTTATCCCTGCCCCTGTCCCTGCCCTTGCTCTTGTCCCTGCCCCTGCCCTTGCTCTTGTCCCTGCCCCTGCCCTTGCTCTTGTCCCTGCCCCCTGCCCTTGCTCTTATCCCTGCCCCTGCCCCTGCCCTTGCTCTTGTCCCTGCCCCTGCCCTTGCTCTTATCCCTGCCCCTGTCCCTGCCCTTGCTCTTGTCCCTGCCCCTGCCCTTGCTCTTGTCCCTGCCCCTGCCCTTGCTCTTGTCCCTGCCCCTGCCCTTGCTCTTGTCCCTGCCCCTGCCCTTGCTCTTATCCCTGCCCCTGTCCCTGCCCTTGCTCTTGCTCTTGTCCCTGCCCCTGCCCTTGCTCTTATACCTGCCCCTGCCCCTGCCCTTGCTCTTATCCCTGCCCCTGCCCCTGCCCTTGCTCTTGTCCCTGCCCCTGCCCTTGCTCTTGTCCCTGCCCCTGTCCCTGCCCTTGCTCTTGTCCCTGCCCCTGCCCTTGCTCTTGTCCCTGCCCCTGCCCTTGCTCTTGTCCCTGCCCCTGTTTCTGTTCCTGCCCCTGCCCCTGTCCCTGCCCTTGCCCCTGTTCCTGCCCTTGCTATTGCCCCTGTTCCTGCCCCTGCCCTTGCCCCTGTTCCTGCCCCTGTCCCTGCCCTTGCCCCTGTTCCTGCCCTTGCCCCTGTTCCTGCCCCTGTCCCTGCCCTTGCCCCTGTTCCTGCCCCTGTCCCTGCCCTTGCCCCTGTTCCTGCCCCTGCCCCTGCCCTTGCCCCTGTTCCTGCCCCTGCCCCTGCTCCTTCCCTTCCCCTCTTCATCAGGCGATAGTGAAAGAGGGGAGGGGTAAAGAGGGAGGGGGGAGTAAAAAGAGGAGAGGGGAGGGGGGGAGGTAATAGCAGCAGGACAGGGAGGGAGAGTGACGAAGAGGAGTGGAGGAGGAAGAGGAAGAAGATTAGTAAGAGGACGAGGAGGGGGGAAAGGGAGGAGGAAGAGGGAGAAAGGGAGGGAGAAGAGGGAGTAGGGTAGGGAGAGGAGGGAGAGGAGGGAGTAGGGTAGGGAGAGGAAGGGGAGGAGGGAAGGAGGAGAAAAAAGGCGGATGAAAGGTAACGAAGATAAAATAAAAAAAATAAAAAAGCTATAATAGAGCAACAGAAAATAAAGAGTTAAAAATAGCGAGGCAAAAGTAGACACGAAGGAAAGAATTCAAACAAAAGAAAAAAAAACAGCTGATATAGACAGCGGACCACCCTTCCCACGAGCCATATCACCCCTCCCTCCCTCCCCCATTCTCTCCCTCTCCCTTCCCTTCCTCTTCCTCTCTTCCCCTTCCTCTTCCCTCTCCCTTCCCCTTCCTCTTCCCTCTCCTTCCCCTTCCTCTTCCCTCTCCCTTCCCCTTCCTCTTCCCTCTCCCTTCCCCTTCCTCTTCCCTCTCCCTTCCCCTTCCTCTTCCCTCTCCCTTCCCCTTCCTCTTCCCCTCCCTTCCCCTTCCTCTTCCCCCTCCCTTCCCCTTCCTCTCCCTCTTCCCACCCTCTCCCTCTCCTTCCCTTCCTCTTCCCTCTCCCAACCCTCTCCCTCTCCCTCTCCCTCCCTCTCCCTTCCCCCTTCCTCTTCCCTCTCCCCACCCTCCCCCTCTCCTCCTCCTCTCCCCCCTCCCTTCCTCTCCCTCTCCCTCTCCCCCTTCCCTTCCCTCTCCCCTTTATGCAACCTGAACTCACGTAACTTCAACCTCCACCTTTCACCGGGGAACGGAAAGGAAGAAAAGGAAAAAGAAAAAGAAAGAAAGAAAGAAAGAAAAAAAAAAAGATTTCGATGTTTCTATGGCAACGGCTTTTTGAGTTGGACGCTGTAACGAAATCTCGACGATGACAAAAAGGCAAAACGGAAAACAAGTCAACGAACACATACAAAAGCAACGAAACAAATAAATCTAAATAGATAGGAAGAATGGGTAAATGCTACAAAGAAAATGAATAACAGATAAATAAAAGGGGTAGAGAGGAAAGCATATGATGAACAGATAATGCTTTAAAAGAGAGAAAGATTGAAAAAATTAAGATTTAATAAAGACCAGCACCAAAAAACAAGAATACCGCATGCGCGCATACAAACGTACATGAACATACAGACATACAAACACATGCATAGAGAGAGACACGCGCACACACACACGCGCGCACACACACACGCGCACACACACACGCGCACACACACACGCGCACACACACACG
>NC_061820.1:35318931-35323909 GCF_019202785.1 Penaeus chinensis | reverse complement strand
CTCTCTCCTCCCTGTTCTCCCTCCTTTTCTTCCCCTCCGTCTCACTCCTTCCTCCCTCCTTCCCCCTCTCTCTCCTCCTCCCCTCCTCCTCTCACACGACAACGGACTTGTATTGTATGAATGCTTTGTCCGGAAACCTAGCTTGTCTGGAGTTACTTTACCCCGGGGTCCATTATTTGCTTATATTCTTAGATGGAGATAAATGTTGGGAGAAGCTTTTGCCTTCTCTTTACACTATATTCTCTCTTTATCATTCTCTCTTGTACTCTCTCTCTCTTTCTTTCTCTTTCTCCCCCTCTCTCTCTCTCTCTCTCTCTCTCTCTCTCTCTCTCTCTTACCCCCTCTTTTTCTCTCTCTTTCTGATTCTCTTTCTATTGTGTTTTTCTCATATTATGCGAAGCACGAATATCTATCCCATGCATATTCTGTATCAATTTCAACTTTTGTACCCCCCTTAATAGAACTGGATCTAGGAAAATCTAGGAAAATTTTTGAGTACAGATGCCTTTTCATGATCTGCCTGAAAATCATTCACCAAACGACGCAATCTGACATTTCTGAATATTAAATGGGCTTCAACACCCAAACCGGCCCGAGGTAATTTCCTAGGAAGCCATCACCCAATTCATGACGGGATGTTTGTTGTTGTTATTGTTTTTCTTTGTTGTTGTTTGTTAATATTTCTTTCCCCCGCTAGTTAATATTCTTGGCTGTTAAATAACGTTTTTGTAAGGTGTCAATTTCTTGTCGTTAGTCAATATCTCCTCACTATTACTTTAATTTTTGTTTTCGTATGTTAAGTCTCATTATCATTTTATTTTGTTGCCGATGTTGTATTTTTGTCTAACTTACGTCAACAAAACCGAGACAGATGAAACGTATACGAGAAAAAACATCTCTCTCTAATGGGCAATTCAACCCAAAGGAGGAAGTTAAAAGCCACCTTTTACTTGATTTTTTTTTTTTTTTTGGGGGGGGGGGGAGGGGGGACTATCTGGATGGGCAGAATCACTTTTTTTTTTTTTTTTTTTTTTTAATGGAACAGGTTTCGCTTTTCTTTTATTTCTTTGCGCGCTCTCTCGCTCGATCTCTTTCTGTCTCCTTTATCAATGCCTTGTTTTCTACCTAAATATCTCTGGTTTCTTTTTCTCTTTCATTCTTTTTCTCTCCCTCCTTCCTTCACTTAAATCTAAATATATGCTTCTTCATTTCTCTCCTGTTTTTCCTCCTCCTCCTACTGTACTTCCCTTTTCCTCCTTTTTTTCCGTATCTTGCTTCTTCCCTCTTCTATCCTCCCTCTTTTTGGGGGGCTCCCTCCTCCTATCTCCTATCTCCTCTCTCCATCCCTCCATCTTCCCTCTCTTTTCCCTCTTCCTTCCCTCCTTCCCTTTCTTTTTCCCTCTTTCCTCTCCCCTTCCCTCCTTCCCTCCCTCCTTCCCCTTCTCCTTCCCTCCTTCCCCCTCCCTCTCCCAACCCTTTTCCCCCCTCCTTTCCTCCCCCCCCTCCACACTTTCTTCCTCCCTCCTATCATCAGACCATCACTCATCAGCCGACTATTCAAAGCAGAGCCAGAAAGAACAAACAAAAAAGCATCGCCATTTAACGTTACGCGGAAAAGGGGAGACAAGGCTAACATAGTCATCCTCCTTATTGATCATGGGCTCGTATCCCTCCTACGATGTGAACGAGTCTAATCTTAATTCCGTCTTTATTTTCATATATTTATATTATCTCCTAATGCACAACACAATTCCTCTCCTAAAAAAAAAAAAAAAAAAAAAAAAAAAAAAATATATATATATATATAAAATAAAATAAGGGGAGACTGTTGTATGTGTTCGCAGCTTACAAAGAAAAAAAAAAGAAAAACAGCTGGCTTGGAACGGAACAGCGCGGATGTGAACGAAAGTGTTCGCTGGCATGGAGGAGGATCCGGCAGTTCACGTAACGAGAGCAATATACGAGCGAACGTGCCCTTCCAGCACAGACAGGAGTCGTAAAAAAAAGAGAATGATGGTTCCAGAACTCCCTCTGCGCCGTCAAAATCAATCGCATGCACTTGCCTTCAAAACTAACACTTTAAAAAGAGTACTTGATAGCCACCATTCCCCTGCGTCGTGTTTTGTATATTTCCCCCTTTATTACATAATTACGGAATCTCTTGTGATCCATACTCCTTTACACCATACCCGCATCCTGTACCCACACATTCACCACACTATACTTTCCTCTATCCACATATTCACCACGCCGTACCTAAACCATATCCAGACTCCCTCGACGCCATACCTACACCATATCTTGCCTTGCCACACCATACCTACACCACATCCACACCATTCCCACGGTCCCCTGTACCCAAAACCCACCGTCACCATATTAACGAGGCACCATACCCGCACATTCCTCGCCTTACACCTACACGCTGTCCCCTCCTCCTCACCATCCTTAATTATTCCAAACAAAACTGCAGCCTCGCACATGTCTGTTTAGCTTTTGCAATAAATCCGAAGAGAGATGCAATGGACGTTTAACGATGCGGATGTGGATGCGAACAGACTTCTTAAAATTGCGGGTGCACCTGCGGATATTCAATTTCTTTGAAGGTGCGGACGAGTTTGCATCAAAAGATTTCATATAAAAGCGAAAAATCTGTGGATGCGGATATCTGGTAGATCTCTAAATACGCTGCCGGCACTTATCTGAATGGATTAAAAAAAAAAAAGTAAATGCTCACACTGCAAGTTTGTTAATTGGCAATAACACGAGGGGAAAATGGCACTTTGTTGAGATCACGAGCGTATGAAATGTTTTTTTTATGAGTTTGTGAGATCGGATAGGGATGAATGAGGGGCGGAGGATGTTTTCCTTTCACTTTCTGATCGTTCATGTCTGTCTGTTTCATTGTGTGCATGCCGTTGTCTATCTTCCTGGGTCTGTTTATCATTCTACGTATTTCTGTCTTTATGAGGGGGCGGGTTTGAGTTTATTAACATGGCGCATAGCAATTAAATAGAACGAGTAAAACTAGTGAAATCCCACAAGAGTTGCCACAAGAAAGTACAAGAACCTTGATCAGCTGTTCAAAATACAGTCAAAATATCCCCCTCGCGTGCGGCTACGAGGAAGGTGAACAACTCCCCTTGTTCCACCTCTTTTCTCCTCCTCCTCCCTCCTACCCCACCCCTTATGCACCCCGGGTCAGCAGCCGGGGGTGTCCCAGGGTTGAGCAACTCGTAGTCTGTTCCTCCATGCCTCGTCCTCCCCGTCCTCCCCGTCCTCCCCGTCCTCCCCGTCCTCCCCACATCTTGACACTCTCTCCACCTTTCCTCATGAATGCTTTCAAGTATCCGCTCATCCACCCCCTCAGCCTACGCACCCCTCCACCTCCATTCCACCAAGCTCTCAAACCAACATCCCCTGAACCCTTCTCCTTCCACCTTCCCCTCCACTAGCCACCTACCCACTCCCCCCCCCCCCCATCTAACCCCCGTCCCTCCATTCACCTGTCCCTCCACTTCCCTTCTTCCCCTTCGCCCACCCGTCCTTTCACCTGTCCACCCACCTACCTTCCCCTCCATCTAACCCTCCACCCATCTCCCCCCCTACCATCCCTCCTACACCCACCCCCTTACCCACCGCTCCTCCTGTACCCACCCTACCTACCCACCCACCCACCCACTCCGAACCGTCCAAAGCAGAGGCGTTGCAGGCGTTGCAACATCGCAGTAGGAAAACCCCTTTGCCAAGATCCGCTCCCCTCCGCCGCCGCCGCCGCCGCCGGGGCACCTCACAAAAACACTCGGAGAGGATCGGGGATGGGGGATGGGGATGGGGGGTGGGAAGGGACTTGGTATGGGGCTGGGGGTGGGGGGGGCTGGGTATGGGAAGGTGGGTAGGATGAAGGTGAGGGGGAGGATAGGGAGGAGGAGGGGGGAGGAGTAGATCGAGAAAGAAACGTAAACACCGAGTTGAGGGATTGTGCAACTCGGTGTGTGTGTGTGTGTGTGTGCGTGTATGTGCGTGTGCGTATATGTGCGTGTGCGTATATGTGCGTATATGTGCGTGTGCGTATATGTGCGTGTGCGTGTATGTGCGTGTGCGTGTATGTGCGTGTGCGTGTATGTGCGTGTGCGTGTATGTGCGTGTGCGTGTATGTGCGTGTGCGTGTATGTGCGTGTGCGTGTATGTGCGTGTGCGTGTATGTGCGTGTGCGTGTATGTGTATGTACGTGCGTGTGCGTGTATGTACGTGCGTGTGCATGTGCGTGTGCGTGTATGTGCGTGTGCTTGTATGTGTATGTGCGTGCGTGCGTGTATGTGCGTGTGCGTGTGCGTGTGCGTGTATATGTATGTGCGTACGTGTGCGTGTATGTGCGTATGCGTGCGCTCCGGTGCTTGCTAGTTCTTGCCAATACCTGTGATTTCTCCCCCCCACCCTCTCTCTTTCTCTCTCTCTCTCTATTATGTATGTCTGTCCACCTGTTCAGCCATCGCTGTGTCTGCTTTTCTTCCTCGTTATTGCTCTCTCTCACTCGCTCGTAAACAAAGTCATTTTACCCTTTTTCAGATAGTCTTACTCCGTCTCAGTCCATTTATGTCTCTCTTTCACTGCTGTCTGTCTACGCCTGTGTAAAAGTCTATGGCTATGTCTATGCCTATGCCTACGTCCATGTCTAAGCCTATGCCTACGTCCATGTCTGAGCCTATGCCTACGTCCATGTCTGAGCCTATGCCTACGTCCATGTCTGAGCCTATGCCTACGTCCATGTCTGAGCCTATGCCTACGTCCATGTCTGAGCCTTTGCCTACGTCCATGTCTGAGCCTATGCCTACGTCCATGTCTGAGCCTATGCGTACATCTGTCTACTTCTATATCTGCCTCTCAATCTACCTGTCTCCTTGAAAGGACTCAGTGCGCCAGCGTTCGCCACTAGTCTCGTTCTGTCAGGAGCACACCAGGTTCCTCTCCCAACCCC
>NC_061820.1:35311431-35313931 GCF_019202785.1 Penaeus chinensis | reverse complement strand
CAGACAGACAGATTGACAGCTACGGACAGATGAACAGACACAAACAGACAGATTGACAGCTACGGACAGATGAACAGACACAGACAGACAGATTTACAGCTACGGCCAGATGAACTGACACAGACAGACAGATTGACAGCTACGGCCAGATGAACTGACACAGACAGACAAATAGACAGCTACAAATAGACAGCCACCCACAGATACAGAGAAACAGACACAGAGAGGGAGAGATATAATGCTTATTATGGTTACTAATTGTCACCGTTCTATAATTTGGGTTCCGTATGCATATTCCTTGGCTCTGCGCGTGAGAGACAATGCAAGCGGATGTTAACTATTTAATAATCCAAACACATTACTTCACAATGCATTCATTCATTTAACTTTATTTATTATTCAATGGAACAATGGAAAAAGGTGATATGAATATTATATCAGCTCTAGTTTAATGTCAGTGTCAAGGCTGGCGCCCATTTTTTTTTTTTTTTTATCATTTTTGAAAAAAAAAAAAGTTTCGTTGGCTACCAGCTCTTTATTTTGTAAACCTTATGATAATGAATTTTACACGGCATCGAGCAAGGAAAAAGATCAAACAAAAAATATATAGAAATAATTCCAAAACAGCAACAGCACCACCAGGAAAGAAAACAAAAACAACAATGATAACCAAATAGTAGCAACAAAGACAACGAACAAAAACAAAGACACCTTCAAATCACACCAAACGAGACAAAGAAGGAAGGACGTCCTTTTAAACACGACCGTTACCACAAAACAAAACTTTCCTCACATCACGTACTGCAGAAAACAATCATTAAACACTGAGAATATCAGCAGGAAATAATACAGTATCGAATAATTAAAAGAGGACTATAATATGAATAATATGAATGATATATAACCTATTACGAATGCAAAACACTAGATACTAATCAAATTTTACAGATGACAACAATAACATCAACGACTGAACAAAAATATACACAAAAAGTCATTATCAATCAAATAATACTCATTTCCCAACGGCAAAAATGATAATTAAAAAACACCATCACGACCACCACCAAACAAACAACGCCAACAAACAAGCACAAAAAAAAGACAACCATCCGTCTCCAACTGAAAATTAACCCGAACACCGATCACCAGCGGCTTCCGTCCCACTCCTATCGGCGCGTCGGCAAATCCAGCTCGCGCCTCACAAAGACCCTGCTCCTTAGCGGGACGGGCGGGGTGCTCCTCAAGGTCAAGGGCAGCGGGGCCGAAGGAGGAGAGACCGAGCGCAGAAGAATTCGTGGCCTTGGGGGTTTAAGTGCCTTGCTCGGAAAAAACGGCGAGACACTTCGTAGGGATTCCCGAGTCGTGTGGAGTTTTAATCTTCGTAAAAAAAAAAAAAAACGTTTGGGTTTGCTCTCTTATATGATCGTGTACTGTAGTTGTTTTATTCAGTACATTCTAGCGTGGCCCGGTGTGGTCCACTCTGTCCTAGTGTATTGTGAGAGGTGAGAGGTGAGAGGTGAGAGGTGAGAGGTGAGAGGTGGGTGGCTGGGTGAGTGGGTGAGAGGTGGGTGGCTGGGTGGGTGAGTGAGTGGATGAGTGGGTGAGTGGGTGAGTGGGTGAGAGGTGGGTGGCTGGGTGAGTGGGTGAGTGGGTGAGTGGGTGAGAGGTGGGTAGCTGGGTGAGTGAGTGAGTGTGTTTGTGTTTGTGTGCGCAGTTTCTGGAAGCTGAGACCGTCCGAAACCCGTTTTGTTTTCTAACACTCACCGCTGCACTCTCCTCTTCGTCATTACATAAACCCTGCATCCAACATTACCTGTGGAAGGAAAAAAAAAGTGTTATAGGCATTTCCACTTGAAATACACAAGCACAGCAAACACACTACAAACACACGCACTATATGCACAGAGACAAGATTATTATTTTCAGGTTTGAAGTGACAAACTGGCTGTTTATGGGCCTCTGACTTGTTCGTCGTAAACACAAGATGTACAGGACGAAAACATTTAAGTGAATTTCCATTTCTCGAAACATTTTCCTGAACAGAGATTAATGCGCAGTGCGTTTCTTCCGCGCCAATTTAACACCGTCAGGCGTTAAGATCTTGATTTTTAGGAGGTAGGTTCTTAGTCACCCTCAAAATGTAGCCAAATTCTTGTATCATCTTTTTTTTCTTCCTCTTTTCCACCTCCTCCTCTCAACCAAATTCGTTTTTTTTTTTTTTCTGCATCATTATTGCCTATGTTTCTATTCTCGAATTTGGCACGCCACTGCCAAGAACCCCGATATCATGCTGGAGAGAGAGAGATGAACGGGAAATACGGGGGCAGCGACATTTGTGTACGCATTGTGATTTTCAACATTTCGCGGTGTACGACATTTCGCGCGCTCCAATGTACCGAAAAAAACATTCTTTGAAATAGACAGACACAACTTAAACAACGCGCCACTCATTTAACCGACAATAAAAGCGGGAGAAAGGGGGTGGGGGGGGGCGAGT
>NC_061820.1:35303931-35306431 GCF_019202785.1 Penaeus chinensis | reverse complement strand
AAAGAGAGAGGCAGACATACATGGAGAGAGAGGGAGAGAAAGAGAGAGGCAGACACTCATGGAGAGAGAGGGAGAGGCAGACATACATGGAGAGAGAGGGAGAGGCAAACATACAGGGAGAGAGAGAGAGGCAAACATACAGGGAGAGAGAGAGAGAGGCAAACATACAGGGAGAGAGAGAGGCAAACATACAGGGAGAGAGAGAGGCAAACATACAGGGAGAGAGAGAGAGAGAGGCAAACATACAGGGAGAGAGAGAGAGAGAGGCAAACATACAGGGAGAGAGAGAGAGAGGCAAACATACAGGGAGAGAGAGAGAGAGGCAAACATACAGGGAGAGAGAGAGGCAGACACAGGGAGAAAGACAGAGAGAGACAAACAGAGGGACAGACAGGGACAGACAGACCAACCGATGGAAATTAAGAAAAACATGTAGAAAAAAACGACTACGTAATAAACTCTGACACGAAAGGGAAGATTAATGGAAAACCTTAATAATCAAAGAGTTGAGAGACGCAAATAAACTGAAAGAGAAATTAGGAAATAAGAAAAAAACAACAACAGTAAAATGAATAAAAAAAAATAAAAATGGAAAAAGGAAAATGAAGAAGGAGCAGTAGATAAGGAAAATTTATCAAAGTGAAACAAAGGAGGCAATTACAAAATGTTGTGATGGGGAAGAGGAAGAGGGGAAGAGAGGGGGAATAGAGAGAAGGGAGTGGAAAGGGGGAATAAAGAGAAGGGAGAGGAAAGGGGGAGAGAGAGGGGGAAGGGGGAAGAGAGAGAAGGGGGAGAAAGGGAGGAAGAGAGAGAGGGGGGAGAAAAGGGGGAAGAGAGAGAGGGGGGAGAAAGGGGGGGAGAGAGAGAGGGGGGAGAAAAGGGGGAAGAGAGAGAGGGGGGAGACAAGGGGGAAGAGAGAGAGGGGGAGGAAAGGGGGAAGAGAGAGAGGGGGGAGAAAAGGGGGAAGAGAGAGAGAGGGGAGAAAAGGGGGAAGAGAGAGAGGGGGGAGAAAAGGGGGAAGAGAGAGAGGGGGGAGAAAAGGGGGAAGAGAGAGAGGGGGGAGAAAAGGGGGAAGAGAGAGGGGGGAGAAAAGGGGGAAGAGAGAGAGGGGGGAGAAAAGGGGGAAGAGAGAGAGGGGGGAGAAAAGGGGGAAGAGAGAGAGGGGGGAGAAAAGGGGGAAGAGAGAGAGGGGGGAGAAAAGGGGGAAGAGAGAGAGGGGGAGAAAAGGGGGAAGAGAGAGAGGGGGAGAAAAGGGGGAAGAGAGAGAGGGGGGAGAAAAGGGGGAAGAGAGAGAGGGGGGGAAAGGGTGAAGAGAAGGGGAGAGAGAGGGTAAGGAAAGGGTGAAGAGAAGGGAGAGAGAGAGAGAGGGGGAGGAAAGGGTGAAGAGAAGGGGAGAGGGAGAGGGGGAGGAAAGGGTGAAGAGAAGGGGGAGAGAGAGGGTAAGGAAAGGGTGAAGAGAAGGGAGAGAGAGGGTAAGGAAAGGGTGAAGAGAAGGGAGAGAGAGAGAGAGGGGGAGGAAAGGGTGAAGAGAAGGGGAGAGGGAGAGGGGGAGGAAAGGGTGAAGAGAAAAGGGAGAGAGAGAGAGAGGGGGAGGAAAGGGTGAAGAGAAGGGGGAGAGAGAGAGAGAGGGAGGAAAGGATGAAGAGAAAGGGGAGAGAGAGAGAGGGGGAGGAAAGGTTGAAGAGAAGGGGGAGAGAGAGGGGGAGGAAAGGGTGAAGAGAAGGGGGAGAGAGAGAGAGAGGGGGGGGAGGGTGAAGAGAAGGGGGAGGGAGAGGGGGGAGGAAAGGGCGAAGAGAAGGGGAGGAAAGGGTGAAGAGAAGGGGGAGAGAGAGGGGGGAGGAAAGGGTGAAGAGAAGGGGGAGAGAGAGGGGGAGGAAAGGGTGAAGAGAAGGGGGAGAGAGAGGGGGGAGGAAAGGGTGAAGAGAAGGGGGGAGGAAAGGGTGAAGAGAAGGGGGAGAGAGAGGGGGGAGGAAAGGGTGAAGAGAAGGGGAGGAAAGGGTGAAGAGAAGGGGGAGAGAGAGGGGGAGGAAAGGGTGAAGAGAAGGGGGAGAGAGAGGGGGGAGGAAAGGGTGAAGAGAAGGGGGAGAGAGAGGGGAGGAAAGGGTGAAGAGAAGGGGGAGAGAGAGGGGGGAGGAAAGGGTGAAGAGAAGGGGGGAGGAAAGGGTGAAGAGAAGGGGGAGAGAGAGGGGGAGGAAAGGGTGAAGAGAAGGGGGAGAGAGAGGGGGAGGAAAGGGTGAAGAGAAGGGGGAGAGAGAGGGGGAGGAAAGGGTGAAGAGAAGGGGGAGAGAGAGGGGGAGGAAAGGGTGAAGAGAAGGGGGAGAGAGAGGGGGGAGGAAAGGGTGAAGAGAAGGGGGAGAGAGAGGGGGAGGAAAGGGTGAAGAGAAGGGGGAGAGAGAGGGGGGAGGAAAGGGTGAAGAGAAGGGGGAGAGAGAGGGGGAGGAAAGGGTGAAGAGAAGGGGGAGAGAGAGGGGGGAGGAAAGGGTGAAGAGAAGGGGGGAGG
>NC_061820.1:35281431-35298931 GCF_019202785.1 Penaeus chinensis | reverse complement strand
CAGGGAGAGGAGGGGAGAGGGGGGAAAGGGACAGGGAGGAGGGGGAGGAGGGGGAAAGGGAGCAGGGAGAGGAGGGGAGAGGAGGGGAAAGGGAGCAGGGAGAGGAGGGGAGAGGAGGGGAAAGGGAGCAGGGAGAGGAGGGGAAAGGGGAGCGGGGAGAGGGGGGAGGAGGGGAAAGGGAGCAGGGAGAGGAGGGGAGAGGAGGGAAAGGGAGCAGGGAGAGGAGGGGAGAGGAGGGGAAAGGGAGCAGGGAGAGGAGGGGAAGGGAGCAGGGAGAGGAGGGGAAAGGGAGCAGGGAGAGGAGGGGAAAGGGAGCAAGGGAGAGGAGGAGGGAGAGGAGGAAAGGGAGCAGGGAGAGGAGGGAGAGGAGGAAAGGGAGCAGGGAGAGGAGGGATGGAGAGAGGGAAAGGGGAGCAGGGAGAGGAGGGGAGAGGGGAAAGGGAGCAGGGAGAGGAGGGAGAGGAGGAAAGGGAGCAGGGAGAGGGAGGGAGAGGAGGAAAGGGAGAGGGAGAGGGGAGGGAGAGGAGGAAAGGGAGCAGGGAGAGGAGGGGAGAGAGGAAGAGGGAAAGAGCGGGAGAGGGGAGGAGAGGGGGAAAAAGAGCAGGGAGAGGGGAGGAGAGGGGGAAAAAGGGGAGACAGAGGAGGAGAGAGGGGGGAAAAGGGGAGACAGAGGAGGAGAGGGGGAAAAAGGGGAGACAGAGGAGGAGGGGGGGAAACAGGGGAGACAGAGGGAGAGGGGGAAAAAGTGGAGGAGAGGAGAGGGGGAAAAAGTGGAGGAGAGGAGAGGGGGAAAAAGTGGAGGAGAGGAGAGGGGGGAAAAAAAGTGGGAGGAGAGGAGAGGGGGGAAAAAGTGGAGGAGAGGAGAGGGGGGAAAAAAATGGAGGAGAGGAGAGGGGGAAAAAAGTGGAGGAGGGAGGAGGAGGGGGGGAAAAAGTGGAGGAGAGGAGAGGGGGAAAAAGTGGAGGAGAGGAGAGGGGGAAAAGTGGGAGGAAGAGGGATGGAGAGGGAGGAGAAAAAGTGGAGGAGAGGAGAGGGTGGAAAAGTGGAGGAGAGGAGAGGGGGGAAAAGTGGAGGAGAGGAGAGGGGGGAAAAGTGGAGGAGAGGAGAGGGGGGAAAAGTGGAGGAGAGGAGAGGGGGGAAAAGTGGAGGGAGGGAGAGGGGGAAAAAGGGTAGGAGAGGAGAGGGGAAAAAGGGTAGGAGAGGAGAGGGGAAAAAGGGTAGGAGAGGAGAGGGGAAAAAGGGTAGGAGAGGAGAGGGGAAAAAGGGTAGGAGAGGAGAGGGCAAAAACGGAGGAGAAGAGGGGGCAAAAACGGAGAAGAGAGGGCAAAAACGGAGGAGAGGAGAGGGGAAAAGCAATTTACGTATTACACCTTTCCTAAAAAATATACCTAAATTTGTGCACGCCTATTTTTTGTCACACAACCCCCCCCCCCCCCCCCCCCAGCATACATAACAAATGAAACTATAATATAAATTCGATCAAATATTTTCAAAAGGTTTCAATAACGGCCATGAAGACCCCTCGTGATATACTACAGTTTCCCCCTCAAATAAAGGAGGATTTGTGTATCGTATTTTGTATTTTGTGTTCGTTTGTTCAGCTGTTCCGTGACTTTCTTTTAATTCGCCTCCTCTTTAAAAAAAAGTTCGATATTAAGTTTGTTCAGTTATCAGTTCCTCTCATTGAGTTTTATTACTTTCAAGGGCAGTCATGATCGGCTCAATTAGTGAGAAAGTAGCTTCTCGATTCGGACGCTCATCACAAGGGGAAAAAGGGAAGGAGAGAAGATAGGAAAAGGGTTCGGAAAGGAGAGGGGAGGAGGGAGAGGGAGAGAGAGAGGGAGAGGGAGAGGGAGAGAGAGGGGAGGAGGGAGAGGGAGAGAGAGGGGAGGAGGGAGATGGAGAGAGAGGGGAGGAGGGAGAGAGAGAGAGAGGGGAGGAGGGAGAGGGAGAGAGAGGGGGGAGGAGGGAGAGGGAGAGAGAGAGGGGGAGGGGGAGGAGGGAGAGGGAGAGAGAGGGGAGGAGGCAGAGGGAGAGGGAGAGAGAGGGGTGGAGGGAGAGGGAGAGGGAGAGAGAGGGGAGGAGGGAGAGGGAGAGAGAGGGGAGGAGAGAGAGGGGAGGAGGGAGAGGGAGAGAGAGGGGAGGAGGGAGAGGGAGAGGGAGAGAGAGGGGAGGAGGGAGAGGGAGAGAGAGGGGAGGAGGGAGAGGGAGAGGGAGAGAGAGGGGAGGAGGGAGAGGGAGAGGGAGAGGGAGAGAGAGGGGAGGAAGGAGAGGGAGAGAGAGGGGAGGAGGGAGAGGGAGAGGGAGAGAGAGGGGAGGAGGGAGAGGAAGAGGGAGAGAGAGGGGAGGAGGGAGAGGGAGAGGGAGAGAGAGGGGAGGAGGGAGAGGGAGAGGGAGAGAGAGGGGAGGAGGGAGAGGGAGAGGGAGAGAGAGGGGAGGAGGGAGAGGGAGAGGGAGAGAGAGGGGAGGAGGGAGAGGGAGAGGGAGAGGGAGAGAGAGGGGAGGAGGGAGAGGGAGAGGGAGAGAGAGGGGAGGAGGGAGAGGGAGAGGGAGAGAGAGGGGAGGAGGGAGAGGGAGAGGGAGAGAGAGGGGAGGAGGGAGAGGGAGAGAGAGGGGAGGAGGGAGAGGGAGAGAGAGGGGAGGAGGGAGAGGAGAGGGAGAGGGAGAGAGAGGGGAGGAAGGAGAGGGAGAGAGAGGGGAGGAGGGAGAGGGAGAGGGAGAGAGAGGGGAGGAGGGAGAGGAAGAGGGAGAGAGAGGGGAGGAGGGAGAGGGAGAGGGAGAGAGAGGGGAGGAGGAGAGGAGAGGGAGAGAGAGGGGAGGAGGGAGAGGGAGAGGGAGAGAGAGGGGAGGAGGGAGAGGGAGAGGGAGAGAGAGGGGAGGAGGGAGAGGGAGAGGGAGAGAGAGGGGAGGAGGGAGAGGGAGAGGGAGAGAGAGGGGAGGAGGGAGAGGGAGAGGGAGAGGGAGGGGAGGAGGGAGAGGGAGAGGGAGAGGGAGAGGGAGAGAGAGGGGAGGAGGGAGAGGGAGAATGAGGGGAGGAGGGAGAGGGAGAGAGAGGGGAGGAGGGAGAGGGAGAGAGAGGGGAGGAGGGAGAGGGAGAGGGAGAGAGAGGGGGAGGAGGGAGAGGGAGAGGGAGGGAGAGGGGGAGGAGGGAGAGGAGAGAGAGAGGGAGGAGGGAGAGGGAGAGGGAGGGAGAGGGAGAGAGAGAGGGAGGAGGGAGAGGGAGAGGGAGAGAGAGAGGGAGGAGGGAGAGGGAGAGAGAGGGAGGAGGGAGAGGGAGAGAGAGAGGGGGAGGAGGGAGAGGGAGAGGGAGAGAGAGAGAGAGGGGAGGAGGGAGAGGGAGAGGAGAGAGGGAGAGGAGAGAGAGAGAGAGAGGGGAGGAGGGAGAGGGAGAGGGAGAGAGAGAGAGAGAGGGGAGGAGGGAGAGGGAGAGAGAGGGGATGAGGGAGAGGGAGAGGGAGGGAGAGGGGAGGAGGGAGAGGGGAGGAGGGAGAGGGGAGGAGAGAGAGGGGAGGAGGGAGAGGGGAGGAGGGAGAGGGGGGGAGGGAGAGGGGAGGAGGGAGAGGGGAAGAGGGAGAGAGAGGGGGAGGAGAGAGAGGGAGAGGGAGAGAGAGGGGAGGAGAGAGAGGAGAGGGAGAGAGGGGAGAGAGAGAGGGAGAGGGAGAGAGAGGGGAGGAGAGAGAGGGAGAGGGAGAGAGAGGGGAGGAGAGAGAGGGAGAGGGAGAGAGAGGGGAGGAGAGAGAGGGAGAGGGAGAGAGAGGGAGAGGGAGAGAGAGGGGAGGAGAGAGAGGGAGAGGGAGAGAGAGGGGAGGAGAGAGAGAGGGAGGAGGAGAGAGAGGGAGAGGGAGAGAGAGGGGAGGAGGGAGAGGGAGAGGGAGAGAGAGAGAGAGGGGAGGAGGGAGAGGGAGAGAGAGGGGAGGAGGGAGAGGGAGAGAGAGGGGAGGAGAGAGAGGGAGAGGGAGAGGGAGAGAGGGGAGGAGAGAGAGGGAGAGGGAGAGAGAGGGGAGGAGAGAGAGGGAGAGGGAGAGAGAGGGGAGGAGAGAGAGGGAGAGGGAGAGAGAGGGGAGGAGAGAGAGGGAGAGGGAGAGAGAGGGGAGGAGAGAGAGGGAGAGGGAGAGAGAGGGGAGGAGAGAGAGGGAGAGGGAGAGGGAAAGAGGGGAGGAGAGAGAGGGAGAGGGAGAGAGGGGAGGAGAGAGAGGGAGAGGGAGAGAGAGGGGGAGAGAGAGAGGGAGAGGGAGAGAGAGGGGAGGAGAGAGAGGGAGAGGGAGAGAGAGGGGAGGAGAGAGAGGGAGAGGGAGAGGGAGAGAGAGAGGGAGGAGAGAGAGGGAGAGGAGAGAGAGAGGGAGAGGGAGAGAGAGGGGAGGAGAGAGAGAGAGAGGGAGGAGGAGAGAGAGAGAGGGAGGAGGAGAGAGAGAGAGGGAGGAGGAGAGAGAGGGAGAGGGAGAGAGAGGGAGAGGGAGAAGCCAAATCTTAATGACTACATTTCGTGTATTTAATGAAAATCTCATCCCTCGCTTCATGTCTCAAAGACCTGAAACGTTCTTTGGAGACCTGAAGTGTGGTCAAAATAGGACGGTTTTCGAAAAAGCAAGTGGCAAAAAAATATGCACAAGCGATACAAAATGGAAGCCGTCAACTGTAAAGCGTGAATCATCATTCACGTCATGCATGACCTCACGACAAAATAAAACAGACCTTATAGATATACTGCACGCCCACCCAGCCCAGCCCACCCTATGCCCTACCCCCCTTACCTATCCCCACCCCACACACACACAACCGAATCCAACTCACCTCCCCCCCCCCCCCCCCTTCTTATCACCAACTACCACCACTAACCCCTCCCCACCCACCCCATCATCCCTCCCCCTCCCGCTCCTTGTCTCTCCCCCTTCCCTCCCTCCCTCCCTCCTTCCCTCCCCCACCAACCATCCGAACTATCCCCCAAACTCACTCCCACATCCCTCCCGCCCCAACTACCCCCCACCACCCCTACCATCACCCACCCCCACCCCCACCACCCCCCCGCCCCCACGCCCGCGACACGTGTCAAGGTAGGTCTTCCCTCCTCCTCCTGCGCCCACGTGTCACGGCGTCACCTCGCGTTCCACGGCTTCTGCGTCGCCAGCGGGTCGGTCGTTCCGCTTACCTGGCCGCCGTCTTCCCCGAGGCTCGTTCGCTGTTCGTCAAAAGCACTTCCGTTAGTGTTTTCTTGATCATGCTCCTCATTATATTATTATCATCATTATTATCATTATTATTATTATTATTGTTTGTTATCATTTACTATTTGTTAATTGTCTAATAATTGACGAGTCGTAGTACGATCTCTGGTATTTGTTTTGATTTTAGAAGATAGTGGTGATGGGGAGAGAGAAGAGAAAGGAGAAAAAGAAAGAATAGTAGGAGTGCGAGCAGGAGAGAAGGAAAGAAAAACCGACAAAGGACAAACAGGCGGGAATAACATTCACCAACAGACCGGACAAATAAATGGAAACACTAAAACAAAAATAAACACGTGGACAGACAAACAAACAACCACGTGAACAGACAAAGACAAACACGCAGAAAGACAAACACAAAGTAAAAGATAAGACGCACGAAAGGACAAATCTCACGCAAAATACGAGAAAATCGGGAAATGGCAGCGTGGCTAAAACGCTATTAGAAAAACGCAAAATTCACAAAACAGAAAGAGCGTGACCTTTCTTCTCTCTTGTTCTATGTGTCTGCCTGCCTGCCTGCCTGTGTCTGCCTGCCTGCCTGCCTGCCTGTGTCTGCCTGCCTGCCTACCTGTGTCTGCCTGCCTGCCTACCTGTGTGTCTGCCTGCCTGCCTGCCTGCCTGCCTGTGTCTGCCTGCCTGCCTGTGTCTGCCTGCCTGCCTGCCTGCCTGCCTGCCTGTCTGCCTACCTGTGTCTGCCTGCCTGCCTACCTGTGTCTGCCTGCCTGCCTACCTGTGTCTGCCTGCCTGCCTGCCTGCCTGCGTCTGCCTGCCTGCCTGCCTGTGTCTGCCTGCCTGCCTGCCTGCCTGTGTCTGCCTGCCTGCCTGCCTGCCTGTGTCTGCCTGCCTGCCTGCCTGCCGCCTGTGTCTGCCTGCCTGCCTGCCTGCCTGTGTCTGCCTGCCTGCCTGCCTGCCTGTGTCTGCCTGCCTGCCTGCCTGCCTGCCTACCTGTGTCTGCCTGCCTGCCTGCCTGCCCTGTGTCCTGCCTGCCTGCCTGCCTGCCTGTGTCTGCCTGCCTGTGTCTGCCTGCCTGCCTACCTGTGTCTGCCTGCCTGCCTGTGTCTGCCTGCCTGTGTCTGCCTGCCTGTGTCTGCCTGCCTGTGTCTGCCTGCCTGCCTGTGTCTGCCTGCCTGTGTCTGCCTGCCTACCTGTGTCTGCCTGCCTGCCTGTGTCTGCCTGCCTGCCTGTGTCTGCCTACCTGCCTGCCTGCCTGCCTGTGTCTGCCTACCTGCCTGCCTGCCTGCCTACCTGCCTGCCTGCCTGCGTCTGCCTACCTGCCTGCCTGCCTGTGTCTGCCTGTCTCTGCCTGCCTGCCTGTGTCTGCCTGCCTGCCTGCGTCTGCCTGCCTGCCTGTGTCTGCCTGCCTGCCTGCCTGCCTGTGTCTGCCTTTCTGCCTGCCTGTGTCTGCCTTTCTGCCTGCCTGTGTCTGCCTTTCTGCCTGCCTGTGTCTGCCTTTCTGCCTGCCTGTGTCTGCCTTTCTGCCTGCCTGTGTCTGCCTTTCTGCCTGCCTGTGTCTGCCTTTCTGCCTGCCTGTGTCTGCCTTTCTGCCTGCCTGTGTCTGCCTTTCTGCCTGCCTGTGTCTGCCTTTCTGCCTGCCTGTGTCTGCCTGCTTGCCTGCCTGTGTCTGCCTGCCTGCCTGTGTCTGCCTGCCTGCCTGTGTCTGCCTGCCTGCCTGTGTCTGCCTGCCTGCCTGCCTGTGTCTGCCTGCCTGCCTGTGTCTGCCTGCCTGCCTGTGTCTGCCTGCCTGCCTGCCTGTGTCTGCCTGCCTGCCTGCCTGTGTCTGCCAGCCTGCCTACCTGTGTCTGCTTGCCTGTGTCTGCCTGCCTGCCTGTGTCTGCCTGCCTGCCTACCTGTGTCTGCTTGCCTGTGTCTGCCTGCCTGCCTGTGTCTGCCTGCCTGCCTGTGTCTGCCTGCCTGCCTGTGTCTGCCTGCCTGCCTACCTGTGTCTGCTTGCCTGTGTCTGCCTGCCTGCCTGTGTCTGCCTGCCTGCCTGTGCCTGCCTGCCTGTGTCTGCCTGCCTGCCTGTGTCTGCCTGCCTGTGTCTGCCTGCCTGTCTGTCTGCCTGCCTGTGTCTGCCTGCCTGCCTGTGTCTGCCTGCCTGCCTGTGTCTGCCTGCCTGCCTGTGTCTGCCTGCCTGCCTGTGCCTGCCTGCCTGCCTGTGTCTGCCTGCCTGCCTGTGCCTGCCTGCCTGTGCCTGCCTGCCTGCCTGTGTCTGCCTGCCTGTCTGTGTCTGCCTGCCTGTCTGCCTGTGTCTGCCTGCCTGTCTGCCTGTGTCTGCCTGCCTGTCTGCCTGTGTCTGCCTGCCTGTCTGCCTGTGTCTGCCTGCCTGTCTGCCTGTGTCTGCCTGCCTGTCTGCCTGTGTCTGCCTGCCTGTCTGCCTGTGTCTGCCTGCCTGTCTGCCTGTGTCTGCCTGCCTGTCTGCCTGTGTCTGCCTGCCTGTCTGCCTGTGTCTGCCTGCCTGTCTGCCTGTGTCTGCCTGCCTGTCTGCCTGTGTCTGCCTGCCTGTCTGCCTGTGTCTGCCTGCCTGTCTGCCTGTGTCTGCCTGCCTGTCTGCCTGCCTGTCTGCCTGCCTGTCTGCCTGCCTGTCTGCTTGTGTCTGCCTGCCTGTCTGCTTGTGTCTGCCTGCCTGTCTGCTTGTGTCTGCCTGCCTGTCTGCGTGTGTCTGCCTGCCTGTCTGCGTGTGTCTGCCTGCCTGTCTGCTTGTGTCTGCCTGCCTGTCTGCTTGTGTCTGCCTGCCTGTCTGCTTGCTGTCTGCCTGTGTCTGCCTGCCTGTCTGCCTGTGTCTGCCTGCCTGTCTGCCTGTGTCTGCCTGCCTGTCTGCTTGTGTCTGCCTGCCTGTCTGCTTGTGTCTGCCTGCCTGTCTGCTTGTGTCTGCCTGCCTGTCTGCTTGTGTCTGCTTGCCTGTCTGCTTGTGTCTGCCTGCCTGTCTGCTTGTGTCTGCCTGCCTGTCTGCTTGTGTCTGCCTGCCTGCTTGTGTCTGCCTGCCTGTCTGCCTGTGTCTGCCTGCCTGCCTGTCTGTCTGCGTCTGCCTGCCTGTCTGCCTGTGTCTGCCTGCCTGTCTGCCTGTGTCTGTCGTTCTCTTTGTTTCAAGAAAAGGAAAAATTTAAATAGAAAACGCACCCCCCCTCCCAAAAAAACAATAAAAAAAAACAAAAAAAACGCAAGAACTATAAAACGCAAAAAAAAAACCTCCCCTAAAAATAAAACGCAAAACTGAAATAGAAAACAGCAAAAAAGCGCCACTTTCTGCCGAGCATCGCCATGACGTAAGTAGGAAATCGCTGCGATCAACAAGGCCTCTTAACTCCTAGCTTTCTTTCTTCTCTCTATTTCTGTATTTATTATTTATTATCGTTATTATTTCTGTGTTATTTTCTCTGTTATTCACTTCCTTTCCCTTTCTTTCTCTCTCCCTTTCTTTCTCTCTCCCTTTCTTTCTCTCTCCCTTTCTTTCTCTCTCCCTTTCTTTCTCTCTCCCTTTCTTTCTCTCTCCCTTTCTTTCTCCCTTTCTCTCTCCCTTTCTCTCTCCCTTTCTCTCTCCCTTTCTCTCTCCCTTTCTCTCTCCCTTTCTCTCTCCCTTTCTCTCTCTCTCCCTTTCTTTCTCTCTCCCTTTCTTTCTCTTTCTCGCTCCCTTTCTTTCTCGCTCCCTTTCTTTCTCGCTCCCTTTCTTTCTCGCTCCCTTTCTTTCTCGCTCCCTTTCTTTCTCGCTCCCTTTCTTTCTCGCTCCCTTTCTTTCTCGCTCCCTTTCTTTCTCGCTCCCTTTCTTGCTCTCTCCCTTTCTTGCTCTCTCCCTTTCTTGCTCTCTCCCTTTCTTGCTCTCTCCCTTTCTTGCTCTCTCCCTTTCTTTCTCGCTCCCTTTCTTTCTCTCTCTCTTTCTTTCTCTCTCCACTCCTCTCGCTCTGTTTTCTCTTTATTAGCTTTCATTTTTCACTATCATTTACTTCCTCATCTCCATCTCCATCTCCATCTCCATCTCCATCTCCATCTCCATCTCCATCTCCATCTCCATCTCCATCTCTCTTTCTTTATCAACTAATCTTTTCTCCTTTTCCTTTTCCTCTTTCCCTCTCTTCTTCTCCTTTCCCCCCCTCTCTCTCTCTCTCTCTTTCCTCACGATTTCTCCTACCTTCTCTCCCTCTCTCTTCCCCTACCCCCCACGTCCCCTCCTCTCCTTGAACCCCCCTCCCCCCTCCCCCGGCTCTTAATTTTGCTCTATCACTTCCTCTTTCACTTTCGCGCTCTACCCTTGCCCTCTTTCACACTTTCCATGTCTCGTCACCTTCGTCAAATCACATTTTATTGCAATTCATTCATTTTGTTTTGTTTGTCGCATTCTTCCCTCGACCTCCCGACCTCCCTCTCTCTTCCCCTCTCCCCTCCCTCTCCCTCTTTCCCCCTCCCACCTACCTACCTCTCTCCCTCTTTCCCCCTCCCACCTACCTACCTCTCTCCCTCTTTCCCCCTCCCACCTACCTACCCCTCTCCCTCTTTCCCCCTCCCACCTACCTACCCCTCTCCCTCTTTCCCCCTCCCCCTCTCTTTCTACCTCCCTTTTTACCTCTCCTCTTTTCTCTCCCTCTCCTTCTCCTCTCCTTCTCCCCTCCTTTCCTCCCCCTCTCCCTCTCCCTCCCTCTCCCTCTCCCTCTCTCCCCCCCTACCACTGACAAAATGCACAGACAAATCTCTCTTAAAAATAACCAGGTTTCAAGAAGCCATTCCAGTGTTAATCCTGTAACACCGTGGGAAAAAAAAAGGTTCCCCAGTGACAAGCAATAACGAAAACAAACCGCGCAACGAGATCAAGAGCAAACAATTTCAAACGCAATTTATCACGAGCAATCGAGAGCGAGAGAAAAGTCACCTCCACAAGAGACCGCACGCAATAAAAAATAAATAAATAGAAATAAAAATTCGCAAAAAGTAACCACAATCAATCAATTTTGTTTTAGGAAAAAGAAAGGAACGAGAGAGCGAGAGCGAGACAGAGATAGACAGAAGGACAGAGAGAGAGAGATAGAGAGAGAAAGAGAGCGAGAAGGACAGAGAGAGAGAGATAGAGAGAAGGACAGAAGGACAGAGAGAGAGAGAGAGAGAGAGAGAGAGAAGGACAGAGAGAGAGAGAGAGAGAAGGACAGAAGGACAGAGAGAGAGAGAGAGAGAAGGACAGAAGGACAGAGAGAGAGAGAGCGAGAAGGACAGATTGAGAGAGAGAGAGCGAGAAGGACAGATTGAGAGAGAGAGCGAGAAGGACAGATAGAGAGAGAGAGAGCGAGAAGGACAGATAGAGAGAGAGAGAGCGAGAAGGACAGATAGAGAGAGAGAGAGCGAGAAGGACAGATTGAGAGAGAGAGAGCGAGAAGGACAGATAGAGAGAGAGAGAGCGAGAAGGACAGATTGAGAGAGAGAGAGCGAGAAGGACAGATTGAGAGAGAGAGAGCGAGAAGGACAGATAGAGAGAGAGAGAGCGAGAAGGACAGATAGAGAGAGAGAGAGCGAGAAGGACAGATAGAGAGAGAGAGCGAGAAGGACAGATAGAGAGAGAGAGAGCGAGAAGGACAGATAGAGAGAGAGAGAGAAGGACAGAGAGAGAGAGAGAGAAGGACGAGAGAGAGAGAGAGAGAGAGAAGGACAGAGAGAGAGAGAGAGCGAGAAGGACAGATAGAGAGAGGAGAGAGAGAGAAGGACAGAGAGAGAGAGAGAGAGAGAGAAGGACAGAGAGAGAGAGAGAGAGAGAGGACAGAGAGAGAGAGAGAGGAGAAGAAGGAAGAGAGGAGAGAGAGAGGAGAAGGACAGAGAGAGGAGAGAGAGAGAGAAGGACAGAGAGAGAGAGAGAGAGAGGAGAAGAAGAGAGAGAGAAAGAGAGAGAGGGAAGGACGAGAGAGAAGAGAGAGAGAGAGAAGGAAGGAGAGAGAGAGAGAGAAGGACAGGGAGAGAGAGAGAGAGATAGGACAGAGAGAAGAGAGAGAGAGAGGACAGAGAGAAAGAGAGTGAGAGAGAGAAAGAGAGAGAGAGAGAGAAGAGAAAGAGAGGAGAGAGGGAGTATGCGGGGAGAGAAAGAAAGGAGGAAGAAGAGAAGCGAAAAGAAAGAGAGAGAAAAGAGAATGCGAGAGAGAGAGAAAGAGGAAGAAGAGAAGAGAAGAAAGAGAAGCGATGAGAAAGGAAGAAAGAGAAGGAGAGAGAAGAAGAGAATAGAGAAAGAGAGAGAAAGAGAATGCAGAGAAAGAGAAAGAGAGAAGAAGAGAATGCGGAGAAGAGAGATGCAAGAAGAGATGGAGAGAGAGAGAGAATGCAAGAGAGAGAGACGAGAGAAAGAGAATGCGAGAGAGAGAGAGGGGAAAAGAGAGAAGCGAAGAGAGAGGAGAAGAGAATGCGAGAAGAAGGAGAAAGAGAATGAGAGAAAGAGAGAGAAAGAGAATGCGAGAGAGAAAGGAGGAAAGAGAATGCGAGAGAAAGAGAAGAGAGAAGAGAAGGAGAGAAAAGAGAGAAAAGAGAATGCGAGAGAAAGAGAGAGAAAGAGAGAATGCGAGAGAAAGAGAGAGAAGAGAATGCGAGAGAGAGAGAGAGAGAGAGAGAAGAGAGAGAGAGAAGAGAGAAGACAAGATGAGAGGAAGAGAAGGAGAGAAGAGGAAGAGATGCAGAGAGAAGAGATGAGAGAAGAGAATGCGAGAGAAGAGAGAGAAAGAAGAAGCGAGAGAAGAGAAGAGAGAGAAAGAGAAAGAGAATGAAGAGAGATAGGAAGAGAGAGAGAAAGAGAGAGAAAGAGAGAGAGAAGAGAAGAATGCGAGAGAAAGAGAGAAAGAGAATCGAGAGAGAAGAGAAAGTGGAGAGAGCAAAGAGAATGGAGAGAGAGAGAGAAGAGAATGCAGAGAAAGAAGAGAGAGAAGAAAGCGAGAGAGAAGAGATGAGAAAGAATGCGAGAGAGAAGAGATGGAGAGAGAAAGAAGCGAGAAGAGAGAGAATGCAAGAGAAAAGAGAAGAAGAGAATGCAAGAGAAAGATGAGAGAGAGAAAGAGGAATGCGAGAGAGAGAAGAGAAGGAGAAGAAAGAGAATGCGAGAGAGAGAAGAGAATGCGAGAGAAGAGAATGCAGAGAGAAAGAGAATGCGAGAGAAAGAGAGAGAAGAGAGAATGCGAGAGAAAGAGAAAGAGAAGAGAGAAATGGAGAGAGAAAGAATGCGAGGAGAGAGAAAGAGAAGCGAGAGGAGAAGAGAATGCGAGAGAGAGAAGAAGAATGCGAGAGAAAGAGAGAGAAAGAGAATGAGAGAGGAAGAAAAGAGAAGAGAGATGCGAGAGAAAGAGGAGAGAAAGAGAATGCGAGAGAAAGAGAGAGAAGGAAGGAGAGAGAGATGCGAGGAAAGAGAAAGAGAGAGGAGAGAAAGAGAATGCGAGAGAAAGAGAAAGAGAAGAGAGAAGGAGAGAAGAGAATGCGAGAGAAAAGAGAAAGTGGAGAAAGAGGAAGGAGAGAAAGGAGCGAGAGAAGAGAATGCGAGAGAAGAGAGAAAGAAGAAATGCAGAGAAAGAGAGAGAAAGAGAATGCGAGAGAGAAGAAGAGAGAGAAAGAATGCGAGAAGAGAGAGAAGGAAGAAAAGAATGCGAGAGAGAGAAAGAATGCGGAGAGAGAGAAAGAATGCGGATGAGAGAGAAGAGAATGCGATGAGAAAGAGAATGCGAGAGAAAGAGAGAGAAAGAGAGAGAAAGAGAATGCGCGAGAGAAACGAGAGAGAAAGAGAATGGCTACAGAAAGAATGCTAGAGAAGAGAAAGAGAATGCGAGAGAAGAGAAAGAGAATGCGAGAGAAAGCGAGAGAAAGAGAATGCGAGAGAAAGAGAATGCGAGAGAAAGAGAATGCGAGAGAAAGAGAGAGAAAGAAGAGAGAAAGAGAATGCGAGAGAAAGAGAGAGAAAGAGAATGCGAGAGAAAGAGAGAGAAAGAGAATGCGAGAGAAAAGAGAGAGAAAGAGAATGCGAGAGAAAGAGAGAGAAAGAGAAATGCGAGAGAAAGAGAGAGAAAGAGAATGCGAGAGAAAGAGAGAGAAAGAGAATGCGAGAGAAAGAGAGAGAAAGAGAATGCGAGAGAAAGAGAATGCGAGAGAAAGAGAGAGAAAGAGAATGCAAGAGAAAGAGAATGCGAGAGAAAGAGAGAGGAAGAGAATGCGAGATAAAGAGAGAGGAAGAGAATGCGAGATAAAGAGAGAGGAAGAGAATGCGAGATAAAGAGAGAGGAAGAGAATGCGAGATAAAGAGAGAGGAAGAGAATGCGAGATAAAGAGAGAGGAAGAGAATGCGAGAGAAAAAGAGAGAGATTGCAAGAGAAAGAGAAAGAGAATACGAGAGATAGGGAAAGAATACGAGAGAAAGGGAAAGAATACGAGAGAAAGGGAAAGAATACGAGAGAAAGGGAAAGAATACGAGAGAAAGTGAAAGAATACGAGAGAAAGTGAAAGAATACGAGAGAAAGGGAAAGAATACGAGAGAAAGGGAAAGAATACGAGAGAAAGGGAAAGAATACGAGAGAAAGGGAAAGAATACGAGAGAAAGGGAAAGAATACGAGAAAGGGAAAGAATACGAGACAAAGGGAAAGAATACGAGACAAAGGGAAAGAATACGAGACAAAGGGAAAGAACAGGAGAAAGAAAAGGAAAGAATACGAGATTGAGAGAGAAAAAGAAGAAGAAGAAAAAAAAAAAAAGGAAATCTCAATTTCCAATCATTCCACAGCCTCGCCACACCGCAACATTCAGGGAACGAATTCGGGCACTCCAACCGGCCCTCAAAATTGGCACTCCCACTCCAAAGGGAAGCCGAAAGAGCCATCAAGATCAGGTCGGGCGATAAGTATTTCGGAGCCAGTATCTCTTTCCCGATCAAATAATGGCTCTCAGAGGGTTTACGATACAAGGTTATAAGTGGATTTTCCTACTACGTCATATCAACGCGGGGGGAATGATTGCGTACAAGTGGGGGTGGGGTGTGGGGGATGGGGGTGGGGGGGGGAGAAAATGGGTAATTATTTAGTTTAGCTTTTTAATCCAATAACAAAGGCTTTAAATCAGTGAATGGACTGAGGTATTCGGAGATGGATATAATGATAGTAATTATTGGTAATGACGGTGATGATGGTATCAATAAAAAAAAAAAAAAAAACTGCTACTGCGCGCACACATACATTAGCGTGTGTGTGTCCGTGTGTGTGTCCGTGTGTGTGTCCGTGTGTGTGTCCGTGTGTGTGTCCGTGTGTGTGTGTCCGTGTGTGTGTCCGTGTGTGTGTGTCCGTGTGTGTGTCCGTGTGTGTGTCCGTGTGTGTGTCCGTGTGTGTGTCCGTGTGTGTGTCCGTGTGTGTGTGCGTGTGTGTGTGCGTGTGTGTGTCCGTGTGTGTGTGTCCGTGTGTGTGTCCGTGTGTGTGTCCGTGTGTGTGTCCGTGTGTGTGTCCGTGTGTGTGTCCGTGTGTGTGTCCGTGTGTGTGTCCGTGTGTGTGTCCGTGTGCGTGTCCGTGTGCGTGTCCGTGTGCGTGTCCGTGTGCGTGTCCGTGTGCGTGTCCGTGTGTGTGTCCGTGTGTGTGTCCGTGTGTATGTGTATGTGTATGTGTGTATGTGTGTGTGTGTGTCCGTGTGTGTGTCCGTGTATGTGTATGTGTATGTGTATGTGTATGTGTGTGTGTGTGTGTGTGTGTGTGTGTGTGTGTGTGTGTGTGTGTGTGTGTGTGTGTGTGTGTGTGTGTGTGTGTGTGTGTGTGTGTGTGTGTGTGTGTGTGTGTGTGTATGTGTGTGTGTGTGTGTGTGTGTGTGTGTGTGTGTGTGTGTGTGTGTGTGTTCGTGTGCGTTTGTGTAAATGATATCAATTCACTGCCACATAATCATATTTGTTTCATAATAACTGAAAATCATTCCTGTCGCCAGATATTCACACAAATTTTCTATATATAAAAAAAAACAAATAGCAAATCGTGATACATCGTTCCAAACAATTTTTTTTTTTTTTTCTTCAGCATTCGAATGGGAAAACACGAAAACCATCCTAACGGAGAATGTACTTGAAGCACATTTTCGCAAAATTAAGAAAGAGGAAGAACCACTTTTTATGCAGGTAATTAAGAGGACATTATCGCTCGCCTCTCCTTAATAAGGCACGAAGGAACATGTTGGGAAAACTATCAGCATTTGTCGGCCATGTTCCGTGTAATATGATGGGGGAGAAATGAGCAACATAATGAACTTGATTTACGGCGAGGGAGAGGGAGAGGGAGAGAGAGGGAGAGGGAGAGGGAGAGGGAGAAAGAGGGAGTGGGAGAGAGGAAAAGGGAGAAGTGAGGGAGGGAGGGAGACGAAAGGAGGGAGGGAGGGAGACGAAGGGAGGGAGGGAGACGAAAGGAGGGAGGGAGGGAGACGAAGGGAGGGAGGGAGGGAGAGGAATATGATAATCAAGCAGAAAGCCAAATCTCTCCAGCACATTTACCGACCAAATCTACCTAATCCTCGTCACAGACACATCTCTACTCTTCCCTCTCCCCCCTTCCAACCCTCTCCCCCCCTTCTCCATCCCTCTCCCCCCCTTCTCCATCTCTCCATCTCTCACCCCCCTCTCATCCCCCCCCCCTCCTTCTCAATCCCTCTCCCCTCCTTCTCCATCCCTCTCCCCTCCTTCTCCATCCCTCTCCCCTCCTTCTCCATCCCTCTCCCCTCCTTCTCCATCCCTCTCCCCTCCTTCTCCATCCCTCTCCCCTCCTTCTCCATCCCTCTCCCCTCCTTCTCCATCCCTCTCCCCCTCCTTCTCCATCCCTCTCCCCCTCCTTCTCCATCCCTCTCCCCTCCTTCTCCATCCCTCTCCCCTCCTTCTCCATCCCTCTCCCCTCCTTCTCCATCCCTCTCCCCTCCTTCTCCATCCCTCTCCCCTCCTTCTCCATCCCTCTCCCCTCCTTCTCCATCCCTCTCCCCTCCTTCTCCATCCCTCTCCCCTCCTTCTCCATCCCTCTCCCCTCCTTCTCCATCCCTCTCCCCCTCCTCCTCCATCCCTCTCCCCTCCTTCTCCATCCCTCTCCCCTCCTTCTCCATCCCTCTCCCCTCCTTCTCCATCCCTCTCCCCTCCTTCTCCATCCCTCTCCCCTCCTTCTCCATCCCTCTCCCCTCCTTCTCCATCCCTCTCCCCTCCTTCTCCATCCCTCTCCCTCCTTCTCCATCCCTCTCCCCTCCTTCTCCATCCCTCTCCCCTCCTTCTCCATCCCTCTCCCCTCCTTCTCCATCCCTCTCCCCTCCTTCTCCATCCCTCTCCCCTCCTTCTCCATCCCTCTCCCCTCCTTCTCCATCCCTCTCCCCTCCTTCTCCATCCCTCTCCCCTCCTTCTCCATCCCTCTCCCTCCTTCTCCATCCCTCTCCCCTCCTTCTCCATCCCTCTCCCCTCCTTCTCCATCCCTCTCCCCCTCCTTCTCCATCCCTCTCCCCTCCTTCTCCATCCCTCTCCCCTCCTTCTCCATCCCTCTCCCCTCCTTCTCCATCCCTCTCCCCTCCTTCTCCATCCCTCTCCCCTCCTTCTCCATCCCTCTCCCCTCCTTCTCCATCCCTCTCCCCTCCTTCTCCATCCCTCTCCCCTCCTTCTCCATCCCTCTCCCCTCCTTCTCCATCCCTCTCCCCTCCTTCTCCATCCCTCTCCCCTCCTTCTCCATCCCTCTCCCCTCCTTCTCCATCCCTCTCCCCTCCTTCTCCATCCCTCTCCCCTCCTTCTCCATCCCTCTCCCCTCCTTCTCCATCCCTCTCCCCCCCTTCTCCATCCCTCCCCCCCCCTTCTCCACCCCATCCTCCCCCCCTTCCAACCCTCTCGCCCTCGTTGTAAACAGTCCCTCACAAGGACCAGCCCCGATAAGGCTTCCTCGAGGACGCGTCTGTTCGGCTGACCCGACCGACCCGACCGCCCGCGATTTGTTGGGAGACGAGCACGAGACAACGGGCGCAGAGGCAGTGACGGGCGGGCGACAGGAAGAACAGTGACAACACCTGACAGCAGTGACAACAACACCTGACAGCAGTGACAACAACACCTGACAGCAGTGACAACAACACCTGACAGCAGTGACAACAACACCTGACAGCAGTGACAACACCACCTGACAGCAGTGACAACACCACCTGACAGCAGTGACAACAACACCTGACAGCAGTGACAACAACACCTGACAGCAGTGACAACAACACCTGACAGCAGTGACAACAACACCTGACAGCAGTGACAACACCACCTGACAGCAGTGACAACAACACCTGACAGCAGTGACAACACCACCTGACAGCAGTG
>NC_061820.1:35266431-35276431 GCF_019202785.1 Penaeus chinensis | reverse complement strand
AAGGAAGAAAGAGAGAGAGAAAGAGAAAGGAAGAAAGAGAGAGAGAAAGAGAAAGGAAGAAAGAGAGAGAGAAAGAGAAAGGAAGAAAGAGAGAGACAAAGAGAAAGGAAGAAAGAGAGAGAGAATTAGAAAGGAAGAAAGAGAGAGAGAATGAGAAAGGAAGAAAGAGAGAGAGAAAGAGAAAGGAAGAAAGAGAGAGAGAATGAGAAAGGAAGAAAGAGAGAGAGAATGAGAAAGGAAGAAAGAGAGAGAGAAAGAAAAAGGAAGAAAGAGAGAGAGAAAGAAAAAGGAAGAAAGAGAGAGAGAGAAGAGAGAAAGGAAGAAAGAGAGAGAGAATGAGAAAGGAAGAAAGAGAGAGAGAATGAGAAAGGAAGAAAGAGAGAGAGAATGAGAAAGGAAGAAAGAGAGAGAGAAAGAAAAAGGAAGAAAGAGAGAGAGAAAGAAAAAGGAAGAAAGAGAGAGAGAAAGAAAAAGGAAGAAAGAGAGAGAGAAAGAAAAGGAAGAAAGAGAGAGAGAAAGAGAAAGGAAGAAAGAGAGAGAGAAAGAGAAAGGAAGAAAGAGAGAGAGAAAGAGAAAGGAAAGAAAGAGAGAGAGAGAAGAGAAAGGAAGAAAGAGAGAGAGAAAGAGAAAGGAAGAAAGAGAGAGAGAAAGAGAAAGGAAGAAAGAGAGAGAGAAAGAGAAAGGAAGAAAGAGAGAGAGAAAGAGAAAGGAAGAAAGAGAGAGAGAAAGAGAAAGGAAGAAAGAGAGAGAGAAAGAGAAAGGAAGAAAGTGAGAGAGAAAGAGAAAGGAAGAAAGTGAGAGAGAAAGAGAAAGGAGGAAAGAGAGAGAGAAAGAGAAAGGAAGAAAGAGAGAGAGAAAGAGAAAGGAAGAAAGAGAGAGAGAAAGAGAAAGGAAGAAAGAGAGAAAAAGAGAAAGGAAGAAAGAGAGAGAGAAAGAGAAAGGAAGAAAGAGAGAGAGAAAGAGAAAGGAAGAAAGAGAGAGAGAAAGAGAAAGGAAGAAAGAGAGAGAGAAAGAGAAAGGAAGAAAGAGAGAGAGAAAGAGAAAGGAAGAAAGAGAGAGAGAAAGAGAAAGGAAGAAAGAGAGAGAGAAAGAGAAAGGAAGAAAGAGAGAGAGAAAGAGAAAGGAAGAAAGAGAGAGAAAGAGAAAGGAAGAAAGAGAGAGAGAAAGAGAAAGGAAGAAAGAGAGAGAAAGAGAAAGGAAGAAAGAGAGAGAGAAAGAGAAAGGAAGAAAGAGAGAGAGAAAGAGAAAGGAAGAGAGAGAGAAAGAGAAAGGAAGAAAGAGAGAGAGAAAGAGAAAGGAAGAAAGAGAGAGAGAAAGAGAAAGGAAGAAAGAGAGAGAGAAAGAGAAAGGAAGAAAGAGAGAGAGAAAGAGAAAGGAAGAAAGAGAGAGAGAAGAGAGAAAGGAAGAAAGAGAGAGAGAGAAGAGAGAAAGGAAGAAAGAGAGAGAGAGAAGAGAGAAAGGAAGAAAGAGAGAGAGAGAGAAGAGAGAAAGGAAGAAAGAGAGAGAGAGAAGAGAGAAAGGAAGAAAGAGAGAGAGAAGAGAGAAAGGAAGAAAGAGAGAGAGAGAAGAGAGATAAAAAATTAAGGCAAGATAAGAGAGCGCGAGACCGAAGAAATGAGAAAGCAAAATGGAGAAGACAATGGAGAACGAAAAATAATTATCTACTCAGCACCATTTTACCAATCCATCGATCTAATCATTAATCCATCATCTAATTAGTTACGGACTCAATTCTCCCGTTAACTATCTATCGAAAGATCTACCCTTTCGATAAGTACGTATTTAGTGAAAACACCAGGCTATAATCAACTCAATACGAAATTCAACAAAGGGATTATATTAATACGGTTTAAATGTACGATCTGCATCTTCGTGTCGTAATAATTGGCGGATTATCATCAAGCGTTTGCTACAATATCATAATGGGCAAGTATAGAATGTAAGAATATACCCGTCTGTGGGTTCTGTCTTTGTCTGTACACATTCTATACATCTATACGTATATATCTGTAGATATATATGTACATTTGACTGCTGCGATGGTCCAGTGGTTAGAGCACTGGACTCCGACCCTCGTGGTCCCGAGTTCAATTCCATACCGCGGCAGTCATATAAATGCCTGCGCTCTAACAACTATCTCGATTATATATATATATATATATATATATTTACATATTTATATTTATATATATTATATATATATTTACATATTCATATATTTATGTATTTATATATAAATATATATATTTATATATAAATTTATGTATTTATATATAAATATATATATTTATATATAAATATATATGTAAATATATAAATATATATGTATATATATATAAATATATATGCATAAATACATGTGTGTGTGTATATATGTATATATATGTATGTATGTATATATAATATATATATATATATATATATGTATGTATATGTGTGTGTATGTGTGCATATGCGTGTGTGTGTATATATGTATGTATATATTTGTGTGCGTGAATATATATGTGTGTATATAAGTGTGTGTGTGTGTGTGTGTGTGTGTGTGTGTGTGTGTGTGTGTGTGTGTGTGTGTGTGTGTATTATATATGTTATGAGTATTTGTACCACGTATTTATTGTATATACAAGATGATATATAGCTTACATATTGTACATGTGTGCGCGTTACCGTGTGCGTTTTCGTAGTGTTGTGGAATAGCGAGGTAAGCCAGTCAACAACGTAATCCTAGGAATGTAGGTTTGAGATACATTATCAATTATGTGCTTAGTCATTAAAAATTAATAAAACCTAATTCTGATTTATCTGTATGCGAAATAAATAAGTAACAGAATAATATCGAGTGGCAACACATGCGCAATCCAGATTTAAAAAAAAAAACGAAAAAGTAAAGAGCAGGGCAATTCACAGCCAAGAGATGGCGTTGACAGAGGATACATTTTCGCTGTAGTATATTTTTTTCCGCAGTTGTTTAGAACTAAGGAAGAGATGGAAATATGTTCAAGAGACCAGTTTTGTATAAAATCTATCAAATCATTACCATGATGTCTACACACACGGCTGTGTCAAAGGGTTAAATCTCTCCCTGTCTCCATTTTCTATGATTTCATGCTTATCCCTCCAGAGAAATGAGAGACAACAGTCAAATTCAGTTCTCAGTCGCATTCTCTAAGTAAAGGAAACATTTCGAAGAATTTTTTTGCACGAAGCCTATCTGAAAATATTGTTGTTTTTACATCGGGAAAATTCAAACTGTGGTATTCGCCATTTCGTCTTTTTCTGATTTAGTCCATGCCGCTGTATGATAAATGAGCGGCCATGTCTTCCAATGTTCTTTTCCAAGTTTATTTCTGTGCAACCTTCTCGGACGTATAATGGAGTTCAAATGTTAGCATGAATTTCTTTATAATGATATATATTTGTTCTTGAATATTAGTGTTGATTTAAAAGGAAACACACACGAACGCACGCACGTGTGTGTGTGTGTGTGAGCGAGAGCGAAAGAGGGAGAGACGATCAACATCATCGTGTCAATCCAAGAGAAAAATCAACATGTAAAAACAAGTCCATTAGAGATACGAGACGACAATTTCGAAACTCTTCTGGACTTAAGCCTTCAATTCTCCTAACGAAGATTACCTGAAGATGAAATCCAGTTGGATTTTGAATACGACCTTTGACCTCACTAATAAACTTATGATTGGTTTTTGTTCATATGTCTTCCTAATTTATTTTTTTATCTACTCTGTTCTTCATCAATCCAAAGAAGAGAGATTAATCATCTATTCAAGAAATACACTATTCCCAGGACTTTACTCTTCATACTAAATGGAATCTTAAGGACTTATAAAATGTTAATCTAACAAAATGCGGGAAGGGTGACCGTAGAGTTCGATATATTGGTGTTTGGGGAAGAGATAATCCAAGCTTTGATGATTTTTTTATTTTTTTTGTTTTGATCTGATGTCACGATATGGCAAAGAAAAGAGAGACATTGCGAATAGGTGTCGCATCAAGTATTTCTCTGTGACATCACTTCTTTCTGTGCCGTATCAGAGCCTGACGTTGGTGACCATGTTTAATGACATCACTAAGCCTTCTTAAATTCCTCCCTGTCACCTCCCTGCATATACCCAATGCCTTCCTCCCACTGCCCCATACCCGTCTTCCCTCGTCATCTTCCCCCCTCCCTTACCCCCCCCTCCTCCTCCCTTCCCCCCACCAATACCGATACCTCCCAGGGCCTGACACGCTGCCAGACAAACACGTGATTTCTGGCTCTGTTGCCTGACCCACGTCGCCAAATGCCACAGCGTACTTACTATAAGCGTGGGCAGTGTCGGAGTAAGGGCATCGGTATGAGAAGTGTGAGTGGAAGTGTGTAAGTGTACGCAGTGTCGGATGTAGCGTCTCAGTACCGGAAATATAAGTGTGAATCAGTGTAGGCAGCGTCACTGGTGGAGGAGTATCAGTGTGAGCAGTGTCGCCGATAGTGTGTCAGTGTAGGAAGTGCGAGTGGTCAGAATATCAGTGCGGGCAAGACATGCCAGTGCCTTCGGGTGGACCCTATAACCCGCCAGCCAACCCCTCCCCCCCCTCCCCTCCACCCACCCTCCCCACGTGCAACCCCTGTTACCTCCAACAACCACCTGTAGCGCTCTGCAATTGATAGCTTCTAAATCTGGATCTTTCTCGTGATAATTTTATCTTATGGCTCTGCAAGACATGAAGAGACGGGGTGGGGTGGGGTGGGGTGGGGTGGGGGGGGGGGGGTCGGGGAAGGAGGGGGAAAGGGGGTTTTACGATTTATTTCCTTTTTTTTTAAATCCGTCGATTTTTTTTATTGTCTTTTTTGTGATAAATTTTATGTATATAGTTATTGCTGAAAAAAAATATATATATATAAACGAATCACAGCCAGACGTTCAGATACGACGTAAAAACATGTTAGAATAAACTTCCCATCCTAATACTTTATCAAAACCATTCAAAAGCGCTGTGGCCATGAACCATATTCGTCTATAAAAAAAAAAAAAAAAAAAAAAAAAAAAAAAAAAAAAAAAAAAAAATATCTATTTATGTGAACCATTTTTTTTGTTTTTTGTTTCCCACAGTTTTCGTGTGTGTGTCTTTGTTCCGTTCGCAAATAGCTGTCAGACATACAAAACGCTTACATTACGTATTGTTTAGGTAATTAATTCATTGTACGTGAAACGGGAAGATCACGTGTCAGACCAATTAGTAAACAAAGCAGTGCCAAGGGAATAAATCAGCTGGTCACAAAGGAGATTAAATATACACTTTCACAGTATTAATTGAGGCTGAAATTCTACCCATGACGACAATGTAGAAAATTATCTATGGAGAGATAATAATAGATTGTTGTTGAGTTACGGGTCTAGGTGTGCGTGCGTGTGTGCGCGTTTAAGTATCTGTGTGTGTGTGCGCGTATAAGTATCTGTGTGTGTGTGGGCGTATAAGTATCTGTGTGTGTGTGGGCGTATAAGTATCTGTGTGTGTGTGCGTTTAAGTATCTGTGTGTGTGTGCGTTTAAGTATCTGTGTGTGTGTGCGTTTAAGTATCTGTGTGTGTGTGCGTTTAAGTATCTGTGTGTGTGTGCGTTTAAGTATCTGTGTGTGTGTGCGTTTAAGTATCTGTGTGTGTGTGCGTTTAAGTATCTGTGTGTGCGTGCGTTTAAGTATCTGTGTGTGCGTGCGTTTAAGTATCTGTGTGTGCGTGCGTTTAAGTATCTGTGTGTGTGCGTTTAAGTATCTGTGTGTGTGTGCGTATAAGTATCTGTGTGTGTGCGTATAAGTATCTGTGTGTGTGCGTATAAGTATCTGTGTGTGTGTGGGCGTATAAGTATCTGTGTGTGTGTGGGCGTATAAGTATCTGTGTGTGTGTGCGTTTAAGTATCTGTGTGTGTGTGCGTTTAAGTATCTGTGTGTGTGTGCGTTTAAGTATCTGTGTGTGTGTGCGTTTAAGTATCTGTGTGTGTGTGCGTTTAAGTATCTGTGTGTGTGTGCGTATAAGTATCTGTGTGTGTGCGTATAAGTATCTGTGTGTGTGTGCGTTTAAGTATCTGTGTGTGTGCGTTTAAGTATCTGTGTGTGTGTGCGTTTAAGTATCTGTGTGTGTGCGTATAAGTATCTGTGTGTGTGCGTATAAGTATCTGTGTGTGTGCGTATAAGTATCTGTGTGTGTGCGTATAAGTATCTGTGTGTGTGCGTATAAGTATCTGTGTGTGTGCGTATAAGTATCTGTGTGTGTGTGCGTATAAGTATCTGTGTGTGTGTGCGTATAAGTATCTGTGTGTGTGTGCGTATAAGTATCTGTGTGTGTGCGTATAAGTATCTGTGTGTGTGCGTATAAGTATCTGTGTGTGTGCGTATAAGTATCTGTGTGTGTGCGTATAAGTATCTGTGTGTGTGCGTATAAGTACTGTGTTGTGCGTATAAGTATCTGTGTGTGTGCGTATAAGTATCTGTGTGTGTGCGTATAAGTATCTGTGTGTGTGCGTATAGGTATGTGTGTGTGTGCGTATAAGTATCTGTGTGTGTGCATATAAGTATCTGTGTGTGTGCATATAAGTATCTGTGTGTGTGCGTATAAGTATCTGTGTGTGTGCGTATAAGTATCTGTGTGTGTGCGTATAAGTATCTGTGTGTGTGCGTATAAGTATCTGTGTGTGTGCGTATAAGTATCTGTGTGTGTGCGTATAGTATCTGTGTGTGTGCGTATAAGTTATCTGTGTGTGTGCGTATAAGTATCTGTGTGTGTGCGTATAGTATCTGTGTGTGTGCGTATAAGTATCTGTGTGTGTGCGTATAAGTATCTGTGTGTGTGCGTATAAGTATCTGTGTGTGTGCGTATAAGTATCTGTGTGTGCGTATAAGTATCTGTGTGTGTGCGTATAAGTATCTGTGTGTGTGTGCGTATAAGTATCTGTGTGTGTGTGCGTATAAGTATCTGTGTGTGTGCGTATAAGTATCTGTGTGTGTGTGTATAAGTATCTGTGTGTGTGCGTATAAGTATCTGTGTGTGTGCGTATAAGTATCTGTGTGTGTGCGTATAAGTATCTGTGTGTGTGCGTATATGTATCTGTATGTGTGTTTGTGTGTGTGTTTGTGTGTGTGTGTCTTTGTGTTTGTGTGTGTGTGTTTGTGTGTGTGTGTTTGTGTGTGTGTGTTTGTGTTTGTGTGTGTTTGTGTGTGTGTTTGTGTTTGTGTGTGTGTGTTTGTGTGTGTGTGTGTTTGTGTGTGTGTGTGTGTGTGTGTGTGTGTGTTTGTGTGTTTGTGTGTGTTTGAGTGTGTGTGTGTGTGTGTGTGTGTTTGTGTGTGTGTTTGTGTGTGTGTGTGTGTTTGTGTTTGTGTTTGTGTTTGTGTTTGTGTGTTTGTGTTTGTGTGTTTGTGTGTGTACGCGCGCGCGCGTGTACCTGCGTATGAGCGTGTTTGAACGTTAGAGTATACGAATGAGTATTCGTACGTATATGTATGAGTATGATTATACTCATTGCTCATGTGTGCGAGTGAGATGCGCATGATTCAGCAATGTTTATTCACCTACATTCAGCTTCCATCCGCGTTCGGCCAAGACGTCACCCGTATACACGGAACCGACGCTGAATTGCCAGAGTAAATATGGCGTAACGAAAACAACAAAACTGAAGAAGTGTGTCAGCCGCCACCACGTGAGAACCCCCGAAGCCATTTATAAACACACAGGTGAACCCGTCACAGGAACACCTGAACAAGTTATGAACATCGTCACAAACAGCTATGGTTGGGTACCCCCCCCCCCTTCCCCGCTCTCGCCTCTCCCCCTCTGTGCTGTGCTCTCCCCCTCCTTCCCTCTCTCTCTCCCCCTCCTTCCCTCTCTCTCTCCCCCTCCTTCCCTCTCTCTCTCCCCCTCCTTCCCTCTCTCTCTCCCCCTCCTTCCCTCTCTCTCTCCCCCTCCTTCCCTCTCTCTCTCCCCCTCCTTCCCTCTCTCTCCCCCCTCCTTCCCTCTCTCTCTCCCCCTCCTTCCCTCTCTCTCTCCCCCTCCTTCCCTCTCTCTCTCCCTCTCCTCCTTCCCTCTCTCTCTCTCCCCTCCTTCCCTCTCTCTCTCCCCCTCCTTCCCTCTCTCTCTCCCCCTCCTTCCCTCTCTCTCCCCCCCTCCTTCCCTCTCTCTCCCCCCCTCCTTCCCTCTCTCTCCCCCCCCTCCTTCCCTCTCTCTCCCCCCCTCCTTCCCTCTCTCTCCTCCCCTCCTTCCCTCTCTCTCTCCCCCTCCTTCCCTCTCTCTCTCCCCCTCCTTCCCTCTCTCTCTCCCCCTCCTTCCCTCTCTCTCTCCCCCTCCTTCCCTCTCTCTCTCCCCCTCCTTCCCTCTCTCTCTCCCCCTCCTTTCCTCTCTCTCCCCCCCTCCTTCCCTCTCTTCCCCTCCTTCCCTCTCTCCCCCTCCTTCCCTCTCGCCTTTCCCCTCTCGAGGGAGGGAGGGAGGGAGGGAGGGAGGGAGGGAGGGAGGGAGGGAGGTAGGGACTATTCTCATCTTGTTAAATGGCCTTTGCTTTCCTGCTTGCTCAATCATGTTCGCCAGCTCGCCCATCGATCATCTGTGCTTGCTCGAATGAATGGACGGCGAGCGCGGGAGGGACACCTGGGCACAAGGAAGACAGTCGCAGGTGTCCAATAACTCTCCTTTTTCTGTTCAGGAAAAATATCACAAATACTTTTACCCCGAAGCAAACACAGAAGAAAATGAAGAGAGAGAGAGAGAGAGAGAGAGAGAGAGAGAGAGAGAGAGAGAGAGAGACAGACATAGAGAGAGAGACAGACATAGAGAGAGAGACAGACATAGAGAGAGAGACAGACATAGAGAGAGAGACAGACATAGAGAGAGAGACAGACATAGAGAGAGAGACAGACATAGAGAGAGAGACAGACATAGAGAGAGAGACAGACATAGAGAGAGAGACAGACATAGAGAGAGAGACAGACATAGAGAGAGAGACAGACATAGAGAGAGAGACAGACATAGAGAGAGAGACAGACATAGAGAGAGACAGACAGAGAGAGAGAGACAGACATAGAGAGAGAGACAGACATAGAGAGAGAGACAGACATAGAGAGAGAGACAGACATAGAGAGAGAGACAGACATAGAGAGAGAGACAGACATAGAGAGAGAGACAGACATAGAGAGAGAGACAGACATAGAGAGAGAGACAGACATAGAGAGAGAGACAGACATAGAGAGAGAGACAGACATAGAGAGAGAGACAGACATAGAGAGAGAGACAGACATAGAGAGAGAGACAGACATAGAGAGAGAGACAGACATAGAGAGAGAGACAGACATAGAGAGAGAGACAGACATAGAGAGAGAGACAGACATAGAGAGAGAGACAGACATAGAGAGAGAGACAGACATAGAGAGAGAGACAGACATAGAGAGAGAGACAGACATAGAGAGAGAGACAGACATAGAGAGAGAGACAGACATAGAGAGAGAGACAGACATAGAGAGAGAGACAGACAGAGAGAGAGAGACAGACAGAGAGAGAGAGACAGACAGAGAGAGAGAGACAGACAGAGAGAGAGAGACAGACAGAGAGAGAGAGACAGACAGAGAGAGAGAGACAGACAGAGAGAGAGAGACAGACAGAGAGAGAGACAGACAGAGAGAGAGAGACAGACAGAGAGAGAGAGACAGACAGAGAGAGAGAGACAGACAGAGAGAGAGACAGACATAGAGAGAGAGACAGACATAGAGAGAGAGACAGACATAGAGAGAGAGACAGACATAGAGAGAGAGACAGACATAGAGAGAGAGACAGACATAGAGAGAGAGACAGACATAGAGAGAGAGACAGACATAGAGAGAGAGACAGACATAGAGAGAGAGACAGACATAGAGAGAGAGACAGACATAGAGAGAGAGACAGACATAGAGAGAGAGACAGACATAGAGAGAGAGACAGACATAGAGAGAGAGACAGACATAGAGAGAGAGACAGACATAGAGAGAGA